>NC_066561.1:3662017-3669517 GCF_024679095.1 Eriocheir sinensis
CCCCAGGAGGACTCCCCTTCTGGCTGCCGACCCGAGAGGTGTCTTGATAACTCCTCGAACCTCTTTCTTCTCAATTTCTGCAACATTCGCGGTCTTCGCTCTAATTTTCATTCTGTGGAACATCATCTCTCCTCCTCTAAACCTCACCTTCTCTTCCTTACCGAAACACAGGTTTCTGAGGCTACTGACAGCAATCTCTACTCTGTTCCCTCCTACTATCTCTATCCTAAATTTCAATCCAAAGCTGGATGTTGCGCCTACGTGCGCAACGACATCACTTGCTCTCGTGCCCACGACCTTGACTCTTCTGAATTTTCCACCATCTGGTTAAGACTTCACTGTCATTCTATTACTAAATACATCTGTGCTGTTTATCTCTCACCTAACTCTACCAACTATGTAAAATTCTTTGACTATTTGAATTCTAAAGTGGAGCACATCTTGACCCACTCTCCCTACGCTGAAATCTCCATCCTAGGAGATTTCAATGTTCACCACCAGCTTTGGCTTTCATCCTCTTTCACTGACCATCCTGGTGAACAAGCCTACAACTTTGCTATCCTCAACGACCTAGAGCAGTTGGTCCAGCACCCTACACGTATTCCTGACCGTCTTGGAGATCGGCCCAACATTCTAGACCTCTTCCTTACCTCAAACCCTTCTGCTTATTCTGTCAAACTGTTCTCTCCGTTGGGCTCCTCCGATCACAATCTTATTTCTGCATCCTGTCCTATCGCTCCTGTACATCCTCGTGACCCACCGAAGAGGCGATGCTTCTGGCATTTTGCTTCAGCTCGGTGGGACGACCTGAGGATGTACTTTTCCGATTCCCGTGGAATGATTATTGCTTCCAGGATAGAGACCCTCTGTGTGTGCTTAGCGCATCACAGAGGTGATTGTCTCTGGAATGGAGGCATACATTCCTCGTTCTTTCTCTACTCCTCACGCTAAAAGCCTTGGTTTAATCACGCTTGTTCTCGTGCTGTCAATGATAGAGAGGTAGCTCACAAAGATACCAGAGCCTTCAAACTAATTCTAATTATGAACTTTACATTTCTGCACGAAATGGTGCCAAATATATTCTCCGACTAACCAAAAATTCTTTCATTAATAGAAAATGTCAAAACCTTGCTTTCTCTAACTCTTCCTGTGACTTCTGGCATCTAGCCAAAAACATCTCCTCCAACTTCACTTCTTCATCTTTCCTCCACTCTCAGTCCTGACGGCAACACTGCCGTCTCATCTATCTCTAAGGCTGAACTCTTCTCTCAAACTTTTTCTAAAACTCCACTCTGGACGATTCTGGGCATATTCCTCCTACTCATCCCCCTCTGACTCCTTTATGCCTGTTATAAAGATTCTTCAAAATGATGTTTTCTATGCCCTCTCTGGCCTCAATCCTCAGAAGGCTTATGGACCTGATGGAGTGCCTCCTATTGTCCTTAAAACTGTGCCTCCGTGCTGTCACCCTGCCTGGTCAAACTCTTTCGCCTCTGCCTGTCAACATCTACCTTTCCTTCTTGCTGGAAGTATGCCTTCACACAGCCTGTACCTAAGAAGGGTGACCGCTCCAATCCTCAAACTACCGTCCTATTGCTTTACTTTCTTGTCTATCTAAAGCTTTTGAATCAATCCTTAACCGTAAGATTCAAAAGCACCTTTCCACTTCTGACCTTCTATCTGATCGCCAGTATGGGTTCCGCAAGGGCGTTCTACTGGTGATCTCTCTTAACTGACTCTTGGTCATCCTCTCTTAGCCGTTTCGGTGAAACTTTGCTATTGCGCTGGACATATCAAAGCTTTTGATAGGGTCTGGCACAAATCTTTGCTTTCTAAACTACCCTCCTACGGTTTCTATCCTTCTCTCTGTACCTTTATCTCCAGTTTCCTTTCTGACTGTTCTATTTCTGCCGTGGGAGACGGTCACTGTTCTTACCCTAAATCTCTTAACAGTGGTGTCCCACAGGGTTCTGTCCTATCTCCCACTCCTTTTCTGTTGTTCATTGATGATCTTCTTTCCAAAACGAACTGTCCTATCCATTCCTACGCCGATGATTCCACTCTGCATTCTGCAACTTCTTTAATAGACGTCCCACCTTCAGGAACTTAACGACTCAAGGCTGGAGGCTGCAGAACAGCCTCAGACCTTACTATTATTTCGATTGGGGCAAGAAGAACCTGGTGTCCTTAAACGACTAAAAAACACAGTTTCTCAAAATATCCACTCGACACAAGATTCCAAACAACTATCCCTATTCTTTGACAACACCCAGCTATCACCTTCCTCAACACTAAACATCCTCGGTCTATCCTTAACTCAAAATCTCAACTGGAAACTTCATATCTCATCTCTTACTAACTCAGCTTCCTCGAGGCTGGGCGTTCTGTACCGTCTCCAGTTCTTCTCCCCTGCACAGTTGCTGTCCATATACAGGGGCCTTGTCCGCCCTCGTATGGAGTATGCATCTCATGTGTGGGGGGGCTCCACTCACACAGCTCTTCTGGACAGAGTGGAGGCAAAGGCTCTTCGTCTCATCAGCTCTCCTCCTCATACTGATAGTCTTCTACCTCTTAAATTCCGCCGCAATGTTGCCTCTCTTTCTATCTTCTATCGATATTTCCACGCTGACTGCTCTTCTGAACTTGCTAACTGCATGCCTCCCCCCCTCCCGCGGCCCTGCTGCACTCGACTTTCTACTCATGCTCATCCCTATACTGTCCAAACCCCTTATGCAAGAGTTAACCAGCATCTTCACTCTTTCATCCCTCACGCTGGTAAACTCTGGAACAATCTTCCTTCATCTGTATTTCCTCCTGCCTACGACTTGAACTCTTTCAAGAGGAGGGTATCAGGACACCTCTCCTCCCGAAACTGACTTATCTTTCGGCCACCTCTTTGGATTCTTTTTGGGAGCAGCGAGTAGCGGGCTTTTTTTTTTATTAATGTTTACTTTTTTGTGCCCTTGAGCTGTCTCCTTTGCTGTAAAAAAAAAAAAAAAAAAAAATTAGTTGAACAAGACAGCAAAGAATGGTGATAGATGGGCTTAACTCAGAGTGGGCTCCTGTCACAGTTTTTGGCCCAGAGCTGTTTATAATTTACATCAATGACGTTGATGTTGGACTCAATAACCTCATTAGCAGACGACACAAAGATTGGTAACTCAGTCCTCAATGGCGAAGACAAACAAAGACTCCACGATTATTTCCAAAAAATTTCAGCTTGGTCAGACAGATATGAGATGCCCTTTAATATAAATAAGTGCCAGGTTCTTCAAGTTGGAACAAAAAATAAGAGGTTCGATTACGAAAATGTGTGGCGTTAATTAAACTCAAAAGCGTTCAGTGTGTCAAGGGCCTGGGTGTCAAATTCGCGTCAAACCTAAAATTCTCACAGCAAAGCATTGACGCAGCAAACAAAGCGAACAGAACACTAGACTTCACTGACAGAAATTCCTCACTCAAAAACAAAAATATAACACTCCTAATGTACAGTAGTTCAGTCAGACCCCATTAAGAATATGCGGTGCAGTTCTGGTCTCCCCCACCACGAAAAGAACATTGCAAAATTAGGTGTGGACCGTAGGGCTTGCTTAACGAAGATGATCCTTTCCTTGGACAACAAATTTAACGACGAAAGGCTCTCATCCCTTAAGCTGTTATCCTTTGAGTAACGTCTCCTCCGAGGAAAACTGATCGAAGGTTTCAAAATATTCAAAGGTTTTACGAATGTGGACAAATCCAATTTTTTTTCATCAATGACACGTTTCGAACGAGAAATAACGGCACAGAAAACTTAAGTGTAAACAAGTAAATTCAGACTGCACCAAATTTTTCTTCACCAACGTTGTAGTGCGAGAGTGGAATAAACTCCCGCCTTCAGTGGTCCAGTGCAACACGTAAATTCAGACTGCACCAAATTTTTCTTCATCAACGTTGTAGTGCGAGAATGGAATAAACTCCCGCCTTCAATGGTCCAGTGCAACACGACTGATTAATTTAAAAACTAGCTCAACCGACACTTCCTTCAACTTGATATTTCCTTAGGCAGAAATGCAAAGTCTTGATGCCATTTGATTGATATAATTTTATTTAGGTTTAAAGATCACCTAGTTTCGACCCAAGAGTCTGTGTTGTCTGAATATCTATGTAAATCTCTCTCTCTCTCTCTCTCTCTCTCTCTCTCTCTCTCTCTCTCTCTCTCTCTCTCTCTCTCTCTCTCTCTCTCTCTCTCTCTCTCTCTCTCTCTCTCTCTCTCTCTCTCTCTCTCTCTCTTCCAATCTCTTCTTTAACTTTTGTTAGTCTCATCTTCCCTTTTTCTTCTTTGTTTCCTCCTCCTCCTTCCTTACATATATCTTCCCTTCTTCCCTCTTCTCTTTTCGCTCCTTGCTTTATCCGCCTTCATCTCTGTTCTCTTTTCTCCATTCTCTTCCTCTCCTATGTCCTTCGTCCGTAATTAGTGTCTCCCTTCTTATCTCAATTCCCTCCTCCCTTTCCCTCAGCTCTCTCTCTCTTCTCTCTCTTTCTCGTTATTTTTCTCTACCCTCTCCCTTCCTCCCTTTATCACCCCCACTTCACCTTCCTTCCTCCGTTCCCTCCTCCACTCACTCAGGACAAATGATAAGCCTCTCCACTTCTCTTTCCCTTCCCCTTTCTTTCCTTTCCTTTCCTTTCCTTATTTCGCTTCCTTCCCTCGCTCTTAACCAAGCTGATAAGAAAGGAAGGAAGGTTTTTTCTTACTTGCTTACTTCCTTTCTTTCCATTTTTTTTCTTTATTTACATTCTTTTCTCTCTAGCCATTCTTTCTTTATCTACTTATTTGTTTATTTCCATCCTTCCTTCCTCCACTCCCTCCTTTTTTCTCCTTAATTCTCTGCAAACTACTACTACTACTACTACTACTACTACTACTACTACTACTACTATATCCAAGGAAAGTTGCAAATGATGGAAACTTTAATTCAAGAGAGAGAGAGAGAGAGAGAGAGAGAGAGAGAGAGAGAGAGAGGCGTGTGCTCTTTGTTATGTTTTTGTGGGTGGCATAGGCGTCTTGGGTGGTGGTGGTGGTGGTGGTGGTGATGAAGGTGATGATGATGGTGGTGGTGACATGTGGGTGTTGCTACTGTTAGTATTACAAGTAGTAGTAGTAGTAGTATAGTAGTAGTAGTAGTAGTAGTAGTAAAAGTTGTTGTAGTAGTAGTAGTAGTAGTAGGCGGTGGCCGAGTGGTGAGCCGGTGGGCCAAGGTTCGAATCCCACGTAAACACCCTAATTTTCCAACCATCGCTGAGTGTCGGAAGATTACCCACATGCTGCCCAGGTCTTCAATCAACCCTAACAACAGCGACTTCGTTCAATAGGAGCACCGGGGGGCAGCATGGGCCAAGCAAAGAGTCATACATCATGGCACCCACTATAAATAAAATTCGCCCGCGCCACTAACAGACTGGGCCCGTCCAAGAGACCCCTCAAGATAGCCTACCGACTCTATCTCTCTCTCTCTCTCTCTCTCTCCTAAAAAAAGTAGTAGTTTTAATAGTAGAAAACTCTGGAAAGAATTGTGGCGCCTTCTCCTCCTCCGCCTTCTTCCTCTCCTCTTTCACCTACCTCCTTAGACTCCCAGGGGAGGAAAAGGAGGAGGAGGAGGAGGAGGAGGAGGAGTAGGAGGTTGTGTCGGCTCTCCTTTATCCTGTAATAGAGGTAGACGTATATATGGATCGTCCTCCTCCTCCTCCTCCTCCTCCTCCACCTCCTCTCCTCCTCCTCCTCCTCCTCAGTAAATCATTCTCCCCTCCCTAATTCCCTTCTATACCTTCTTCTTCCTCCTCCTCTTCTTCCTCCTTCTTCAGTATCCTTCCTTTTCTCTTTTATCCCTTTCTCCTTAATTCCTCTGCCTCTTATTCTTCCCTCCCTCTCCCATGAAGTAGTAGTAGTAGTAGTAGTAGTAGTAGTAGTAGATTTTACCCCATCATTATTTAATATGAACTTTCTTCTCATTGAAAATCACTAACAAAATTTTCACCATCCTTCTCTCTCTCTCTCTCTCTCTCTCTCTCTCTCTCTCTCTCTCTCTCTCTCTCTCTCTCTCTCTCTCTCTCTCTCTCTCTCTCTCTCTCTCTCAGCACCAAATTTCATCCGTAAATCTCAGGTATGTCAGTAAGTCTTCCCTGTAAGTCACACGTAAGTCAACAAGTTAGTTAGTAAATCTTCCTGCAAGTCACATCACGCACGATAAGACACGTAAGTACCTCGTGGCGTCACACCTGGAGGCCGTAAGTACACCGTTGTTGTTGTTGCTGTTGTTGTTGTTGTTGTTGCTGTTGTTGTTGTTGTTGTTGTTGTTGTCGTAATTTCAGTGTTTTTTTCAAGTCCACACACAAAAAAACAGATAAAAGATTAGTATTTCGGGTCCAATGTGTGTGTGTGTGTGTGTGTGGAGGGGGGAGGGGGGGAGGGGGAGGGGCGCAGATTCCACCCTCTTATCGCTCTCATATTTCATGGGTTCTAAGTACCTTGTTCAACAGGGAAATGGTGGTGGTGGAGGTGGTGGTGGTGGTGGTGAGGAAGTGGTGTTTGTGGTGGGGATAACGAACGATGAGATGGTGCTGTGGATTTGTTGTGGTGGATGTGTTTTGTGTCGTGGTGGTGGTGGTGATGGTGGTGGTGGTGGTGGAGGTGGTGGTGGTGATGGTGGTGGTGGTGGTGGTGATGGTGGTGGTGGAGGGGTTAACGGTCGATGAGATGTTATGATATGCTTGATTTATGGTGTTGAGGTGATGAGGAGGTGATGTAGGCGGTGGTGATGATAATATACAGTGATAGGTGTGTTTTGTTTCGTGGTGGTGAGGTGGTGGTGAGGGAGTGACATTTTGTGGTGAGAATGACGATGAGAAACTGCTGTGGTGAGATCGTGTCTGTTCTGTGGTGGTGAGGGTGTGTGGTGATTTATGTAGTGAGGTGGAGGACATATTGTGGTGACTGCGTTTGTGTCGTGGTGGTGGAGAGGTGATGTTTGTGGTGATGACGGATGATTGAGACATATGTGAGTTACTTCCATGGCGGTAATGCGATGAGAAAGTGATGTTTGTGGTCATAAGTCTGCGGTACTGATGTTTGTAGTGGTGGTGACTGTGGTGGAATGTTTGTGGTGTAGCTGTGGTGGTTATGGTTTCGGAGGTGATGATTGTGGTGATAGCGTCAAGGTGGTGTTTGTTTGTTTTTTTGTTTTTTTTACAGCAAAGGAGACAGCTCAAGGGCACAAAAAAGTAAACATTAATAAAAAAAAGCCCGCTACTCGCTGCTCCTAAAAAGAATCCAAAGAGGTGGCCGAAAGATAGGTCAGTTTCGGGAGGAGAGGTGTCCTGATACCCTCCTCTTGAAAGAGTTCAAGTCGTAGGCAGGAGGAAATACAGATGAAGGAAGATTGTTCCAGAGTTTACCAGCGTGAGGGATGAAAGAGTGAAGATGCTGGTTAACTCTTGCATAAGGGGTTTGGACAGTATAGG
>NC_066561.1:3674517-3812017 GCF_024679095.1 Eriocheir sinensis
CCCTAAACCGACCTTTGTAGGGACCCGGAACTTCTTGGATTCGACTTCTAATCCGGCCCCTAAACCAACCTTTATAGGGACCCGGAACTTCTTGGATTCGACTTGTAATACGGCCCCTAAACCGACCTTTGTAGGGACCCGGAACTTCTTGGATTCGACTTCTAATACGGCCCCTAAACCGACCTTTGTAGGAACCCGGAACTTTTTGGATTGGACTTCTAATACGGCCCCTAAACCGACCTTTGTAGGAACCCGGAACTTCTCGGATTCGACTTCTAATACGTCCCCTAGACCTTAAGTTCGTATTCTCAAAAACCTTCGGCTCTCACAGCAAATATGTACCAGGTCAACAAAGGAGATTGGTCAGGTTCTCTTGTGTTTTTCATATTCATAATGCAGAAGCCTGGTCAAATTATCACTAAACTCATCAAACTACTCATGGAAATAGCAACAATCTCCACGAAGCCCTTGTTAAATGTGGAAATACCCTCAACCACGTCTACAAAAGGCCTATCCATCCTCTGACTTTTTCCACTTTTTCCATTCCTCTTAGACTTTTTCCGCCACTTTTCCTTCCCTCCTCCTCCTCCTCTTCCATTTCCTCCTCCAGTCTCTCCCTTCCTCTATAATTATTTCCAAATGAACCATAAAATTGATTCCCTAAAAACTCAGACATGTTAAAATCACTCCCTACCTTTTAAGTCCATAACTATTTTTAACTGAGGTAAAGTTATGATTCCCAAGAAAATTAGTTTGCCCTGTTAAAGAGAGAGAATGAACATAAAAAAAGGTACAAAATAACAGTGGTAACAGAATAGAAGGGCAAGTGGAAAGAAGCGTAAAAAGAGTAAGAAAAGTGATAAAAAGGAATAGAAAGAATATAAGAAAAAACGGAGAGGAAGAAAGAAGAGAAGGGGAGGAGGAAGGAGATAACGAAGGAGAGAAAGAGGGAAGGAGATGAGAAGGAAAAAGATAGAATAAGATAAAAAAGGGAAAAAGTGAGAAAAAGAAGAGAAGAGATAAAGAGGAAGGAAATGAAGAGATGATGGGAATGAAGATAATGGATAACGAAAATGTTTGAAAGAAAAGAAGAAAAGAGAAAAGAAGATGAGGAAGGAAGCAAAGGTAAGAGAGAGAGAGAGAGAGAGAGAGAGAGAACGGAAGGAGTCTATTTCAGGGTTGTGTTACGGTCTGTTCGCCATTAAATCCAGGTTGTGGAGAGGACAGTCAATCTACGCGTCCATATGATTCTCTCTCTCTCTCTCTCTCTCTCTCTCTCTCTCTCTCTCTCTCTCTCTCTCTCTCTCTCTCTCTCTCTCTCTCTCTCTCTCTCTCATATTTCCTGTATCAACGTCTTCCTGTTTTTTTTTCCTTTCCTTTTCCAGTTCATATTTACTTTATTTCCTCTCTCTCTCTCTCTCTCTCTCTCTCTCTCTCTCTCTCTCTCTCTCTCTCTCTCTCTCTCTCTCTCTCTCTCTCTCTCTCGCCCATATTTCCTGTATCAACGTGTCTTCCTTTTTTTTTCCTTTCCCTTTCCTGAGTTTATTTATATTTATTTTATTTCCTATTTTTTTCTTTTTCTCCTTCCTCTGTTCCTCTTTTCGAAATATTTATCTCTTCCTCTTTCCACGATAATTATCTCACCTTTCACTTTTCCCAGTGATTTATCTTCTCTTCCCTCTTTCTCCTCTTCCTTTTTTTTACAGTATTTCTCTCCTCTCCCCTCTTCATCTTTTATTCCAGAATTTCTCTCGTTTTCCCTTTTACCTCCTGCCTTGTCCCCCTTCTTATTTCCTCTTCCTCCTGTCCCTTCTGTCCTTCACTCTCACTTTACCATTTCCCTCTTCACTCTCCTCCTCCTCCTCCTTGTATATCCTTGTATAATTCGCTGGTAAGGCCCCACCTGGAATACGCCGTGCAATTCTGGTCTCCAAATTACAGGAAAGACATTGAATTACTTGAGAGAGTACAGCGCCGCGCCACGAAGATGATACCATCACTGAGGACGAAGCCCTTTGAAGAGCGACTCAAGCGACTCAACCTCTTCACGTTGGAAAAGAGACGACTGCGGGGAGACATGATATAAGTCTTTAAGTACCTGAACAAGCTCAGCAACGTTGATCACTCCAAACTCTTCACGCTACAAACCAACCTGAGAACAAGAAACAACGGAAAAACAATTCAAGCAAAGCGATGCAATACCGACATCGGCAGGAGTTATTTCTCGAATAGAGTTGTTCGCCACTGGAACAGCCTTCCTGCAGAAGTGGTTAGCGCAGAGACCATCAACTCCTTCAAGAAACGCATTGATCGCCACTTTGCTGCATCGGGAGTGAACTGAACGTTCCCAAGAGTAGGTACACAAGTGCTTTAATCCTTCCCTGCAAGCCACTCCTGTGGCAAACGGATTGATTAAATCACTGAACGCAGGCAGCCTAGTAATGAGCCAACAGGCTTTCTGCTGCCTGCTAGTCCATGATTCCATGTTTCCTCCTCCTCCTCCTCCTCCTCCTCCCTCACCTTTCAACCCTTCTAACCTTCCTCTCCCTCTCCTCCTCCTCCATCCTTCTCACCCTTTCTTCCACCCTTTCCCACAGTAGTAGTAGTAGTAGTAGTAGTAGTAGTAGTAGTAGTAGTAATAACAATAATAATAATAATAATAATAATAATAATAATAATAATAATAATAATAATAATAATAATAATAATAATAATAATAATAATAATAATAATAATAATAATAATAATAATAATGGGATTGAAAGCAGCAGTTTGTGGAAAAGATTCTATTAAATATATTCCAAAGTACAGATAACATGGTAATTAAAGCAGGTGTAATTTCCTTATGCAATTAACGTGGATTCATTATTTCCTTTTTCCTCTTTAGCGTCCTTTTTCTCATCTTGTTTTCCTTTTTATCCTTAAGAGTAACATAATTTCTTCCATCTTCCATCCTTCTTCTTCTTCTTATCTTTTATCTCCCTTTTCTCTCTTCCAAAATATACAGATAAAAAAATGGAGACGTGAACCGAAAATAATAATAATAATAATAATAATAATAATAATAATAATAATAATAATAATAATAATAATAATAATAATAATGATGATAATAATAATAATCTTATCCTATGAAAGACGATCTACAATATTCTACAACATCGGGAGTTTTAGCTTAAAAGTACGAGAACACACACACACACACACACACACACACACACACACACACACACACACATACTCACACACACAAACAAACACACACACACAAGACGACAGACAGAACACGAAAAATGATACTCTGATGCGACTTGCTATGTGTGTGTGTGTGAGTGTGGGTGGGTGTGTGTGTGTGTGTATTTGCATGTTAACAAATTATACACACACACACACACACACACACACACACACACACACACACACACACACAACCTTCCTTTCTTATCTCTCATTCTATCCACATTCTATCCACATTCTCTTCCAAGCTTTCTATTTCTAATCAAAAGAAATTTCTCAGCAAGCGAAAGAAGAGACGCATATCCTCCTCCTGCAAGCTCTGGAGACACACTAAACGGAAGCTCAATTAGGCGGTGACATTAAAGTATGAAAAGCACACGAGGACAAAAATAGAGAAGGTAAACAAGACGAGGATGATTATAAAAGTATGAAAAATATACGCGAATTTCTTTGCACTAGGGTATGAGAGGAACGGAAGGACAAAACTGTGGGGGATTGTAAATAAAAAGAAGTTAGGCCATATATAAAAGGTAAGAGAACCACATATAAAAGAGAATGAGAGAAATACGAAGAAACGAAATGAGGCAGAAATGAAAATCAACCGAGAGTATGAAAAGAACAGAAAGACAAAATTTAAGAGGATAATAAAAAGAATCAAAATATACAAATAGAAAAAAGATAAATATGAAATGACGGGGATAGAAAACAGAAATAAACTGAAACACACATAAGAGGTAAAAGATTCAAATACACAAGAGAATGAGAGCAATGGAACGAAACAAAATATAGCAGAAAATAAAAGAAACCGAAAGAGTATGAAAAGAACAGAAAGACAAAATTTAAGGGGATAATAAAAAGAATCAAAATATACAAATAAAAAAGATATATATGAAATGAAGAGGATAGAAAACAGAAATAACCTGAAACACACATAAGAGGTAAGAGATTCAAGTACACAAGAAAACGAGAGAAATGGGACGAAACAAAATATAGAAGAAATTAAAATCAACCGAAAGAGTATGAAAAGAACTAAAGGACAAAATTTAAGGGGATAATAAAAAGAATCAAAATATACAAATAAAAAAGATATATATGAAATGTCACTGTATGAGAAGATAAGGAATAAGAAAGAAAATAATGAAGATTTAATAATTCCAATAAAAAAGTATGAGAAAAACAGAAGGGAAAAATTAAAGAGAATTATTTAAAAGAATCTAAATATACATAAGAAAAAAAGATAGATAGGAAATGTCAATATACGAGAAAAAAACAGAAAAGAAAAATCGAAGAGAATTATTTAAGAGAATCTAAATATACATAAGAAAAAAAAATAGATAGGAAATGTCAATATATGGGAAGGTTAGGAAGAAAAGAAGAAAGAAAATAATAGACACAAAATTCCAATAAAAGGGAGTAAGGGATGAACGAAAGGAAAAAAAGAAGAGGGGAGGAAAAAAAAAAAAACGATAACCAAAATAAAAATATACACATAAAAACATAAACAAAGAGAGTGGAAGAAATACGAGAATAGACAATACAAAAATAGCAAAGTAGTAAACATATATATACACACAAACAAACAAACAAACAAACACAAAAAGAAACTCGTAACGGGCACCGAAGACGAAAACTCCAAAAACCGAAAAATTATTCAAAATCACTCGGGATGAAAAACAGAAAAAAGAAAACAAGAAAAATAATAGTAAAAATAATAACCGGAATTTCAGTATAATGGTTTTTTTTCGGTTATTTTGTTTTTGGCACACACACACACACACACACACACACACACACACACACACACACACAAGGTCCTTCTTCTTCTATACACATTTTTTAATTATGTCACTTTTCCTTCCTTCATTTTCACTCTTACTTCATCTTCTTTTTCCTCCTCCTCCTCCTCCTCTTCTTCTTCCTCCTTCTCCTCCTCTTCCTCTTCCACTCACGATACAGATATCTTTCCTAACACCTTAACGTAACACCATATCCTCCTCCTCTTTCTCCTCCTTCATCACATACCATATCTTCCACATCCTTCTCTCCACTCCACACATCTACTTCCTTCCATTCCTCCACATTCTCCACTCAGCCTCCTCCTCCATAATAATCCTTCACCTTTTCCTTCATTTCTCTTCCTCCTTCTTTCTCTTCATACGAAATTATCTTATTTTCCGATCCTTCTCTTAAAATCCTCTTCCTTCCACTTTTTATAATCCACCTCTTCACTTTTCCTTCATACACTAACCCAGTATTCCAATTCTTTTCTTACGGCTATTTTTCTTCCTCTTCTAATTCCTCCTTTTTTTTCTCTTCATTCGTTCAACTCTTTTTCCACTTCATCCTCTTCTCCCAGTCCAACTCTTCTCCTCATACACTAATCCCATCCTCCACTTCTTTCTCTTAGTCTTCTTCCTTCCTCCTCCTTCTCTAACACTTCTTCCTTCACTCCCTCGCACGCAAACACTCGCCCTCCAAGACACATCCCAGAAGGTCTCAATGCTTCAGTTCTTGCGCCCAAACCGCCTCCGGCCAGCCAGTTCTTCCTCGGCGCTGTTTCTCCATTCCCGTGGCTGCGGCGGCGTCGGCAGGAGTGGTGGTGGGGGCTGCCTGCGTGCTGGGCGTGGTGGAGGTGTTGAGGGTAGCGGTGGTGGTGGTGGAGTGCGCTACGGAGACCCCCCTCTGTTGGTGGAGGCTGGTGGAGTTCGGGGAAGGGTCGGTGTCCATATCGCTGTCGTCCTGGAAATGGGTGGAGTTGTAGTGGTGGTGATGGTGGTGGTGATGGTGATGGTGGTGGTGATGAAAGCAGAAATAGTGAGGATACTGGTGGAGAGAATTAAGTGGTGAGGAAAGAGGTGATGGTGATGATAGTGGAGGGGAAAGTGATGATGAAAATGATGGTGGATGTGGTGATGATGATGGTGGGAGGGGGAAGGGAAAGAGGTATAGTGATGATAGTGGAGGGGAAAGTGATGATGAAAATGATGGTGGATGTTGTGGTGATGATGATGGTGGGAGGGGGAAGGGAAAGAGGTATAGTGATGATAGTGGAGGGGAAAGTGATGATGAAAATGATGGTGGATGTTGTGGTGATGATGATGGTGGGAGGGGGAAGGGAGAGAGGTATAGTGATGAGGGTGATGAGGATGTAAATGCATTATGGTGGAGATGTTGTAATGATGATAGGAATTAGTGGTGATGATAGTGGTGAAGGGGGACAGTAGTTTTTATTTTTTGTTTGTTTGTTTGTTTTTTTACATGGGACAAAAAAAAAAAAAACGCTACTCGCCGCTCCCATAAAAGATAAAATTAATGAGTAGCCAAAAGATAGGTCAATTTCGGGTGATGATGATGGTGGTGGTGAGGTAGGGAGACAGATGGTGATGATAATGGTGATGTGGAAGTAAATGAATTATGATGTGGTGATGATGATAGGAGTTAGTGGTGATGGTGGTGAAGAAGGTGATGATAAGAGATACCAGTTGTCTTAGTGATGATGGTGGTGGTGGTGAGGTTGAGAAAGATGGTGATGATAGTGACTGGGGAAGGTATATGAATCGTGGTAGTATTAGTGGTGATGGTGATGATGGTGACTGGGGAAGGTATATGAATCGTGGTAGTATTAGTGGTGATGGTGATGATGGTGATGAAGGAAAATGAAAGCCGTGACAGTGAGAAAAAAGATAATAGAGTAATGATGATGATGGTGATGATGTCTGTGAGGAAGTGAAAAAAAATGATAGTGAATAAAGGAAGAGTTATATACATGTGATAGTGATATTGAAAGACAGAAAGAGGGAGATAAAAAAAAGAAGAACAAATAACAGAGAACACAGCATAAGAAATATAACATAAAAAAACAAGAGTAAAAAGAAAACAAAGAAAAATAAAAGAACACGAGAGGGTAGAGTTAAAAGGAATTACAGGAAGTGAGAGAGGAAGGGGAGAGAGAGGGAGAGAGGGGGAGAGAGAGAGAGAGAGGAGAGATAAAGTCCAGGAGGATGAAGGTGAGATAAAACAAGAGGGAAGGAAGGGAAGGGATGAGAGAGAGAGAGAGAGAGAGAGAGACGAAGGAACAGATTTGGAAAGAGGTTAGGTTATAGGTTAGGTTAGGTTAGGTTAGGTTGGGTTGTAAATATAAAGAAAGAAAAAAGTTAAAAATATGACTGGAAGATGGATATATATAGAAGGAAGGAAAGAAGGGCATATATAGATAAACAGACGAGAATAAATAATAGATATAAACATAGATAGAAAACAGACTTCCATTGATAGACAGATAGATAGAGATAGATGGATAGATAGAATGACAAATAGATAAACAAAAAGACATGTGCATGGATAGATAAAGTTATATACAAAGACAGATAAAGACATACAGCTCAAGACAGAAAGAAACAGACAGATAGAAAGATTGACAGCTGGATAGATAGACAGATAGATAGACAGGCTTACTGACTAAATATTGCAATTATTCAACTTTACAGGTTAAAAAAAAAAAGTTATATTATACAATGTTGCAAAATTATTACCTAAACAGTTTGGATCAATATAGAAAGCAAACAAATCTGAATCCACACACACACACACACACACACACACACACACACACACACACGGTTTATCTCTGGTCTCGCACCTGCCCCGTTACCTGTAAACACCGAGCAGAAGCATTTATTATTGCTGCCCGACCTGCTGAATGTTACCTGTGTGTGTGTGTGTGTGTGTGTGTGTGTGTGTGTGTGAGTGTATAATACCTCTCTCTTGCTATCTATCTATTTATCTGTGAAAGCAACTACCTACCTGTATATATGTATCTATCCATTATGTTTCTATCTTTGAATTAATGTCTGTGTGTGTGTGTGTGTGTGTGTGTGTGTGTGTGTGTGTGTGTGTGTGTGTGTGTGTATTCGATCTCTTTAACATCAAAATGAACTGTTTACTCCTAGCCTGCCAATTCATTTTCCATACTGTATATAATGTATAAAATGGAAAAATATAGACTTGGATGACGGTGAAAACTTATTATGCTTTTTATTATTATTATTATTATTATTATTACTGTTGTTGTTGTTACTATTATTACTATTATCATTTCCTTTGTATAACAGTCACAAG
Organism: Eriocheir sinensis; assembly: GCF_024679095.1. NCBI lineage: Eukaryota > Metazoa > Arthropoda > Malacostraca > Decapoda > Varunidae > Eriocheir > Eriocheir sinensis. The sequence continues at coordinate 3,682,873 of NC_066561.1, forward strand.
GGAAATCTACAATGAAACTCTATGGCAGGTAAAAAAATACTTTGCTAACCAGTCATCTTCCGGTGTGTGTGTGTGTGTGTGTGTGTGTGTGTGTGTAGGTAATATGAACGTCATAACAGCTATTAGGCGCGCGCGCAAGCACACACACACACACACACACACACACACACACACACACACACACACACACACACACACTGCACCACCCGCCACACGGGCTCATTCCAATCACCTTGTTTACCTTTCCTTTAAGACCTAGGGAGGATCGATTATGTCCTCTCTCTCTCTCTCTCTCTCTCTCTCTCTCTCTCTCTCTCTCTCTCTCCGCCAATAGTCTTGTGCAGTTTTTCCTCGTCGCCACCATTCAGTGTATAATTGAGTGTCCAAGTGAATTGTTTATTTATGGACACACACACACACACACACACACACACACACACACACACTTGTCACAATATTCTATGCCATTTTTTTCCTGGCTAGTCAACTCACCTTCTCGCCGTGTCCCGCGGCGGGCGTGGCGGTGTTGGTGGCGGCCTGGTGGGCGGAGGAGGCGGCTGCGGGCGGGAAGGGCCCCGGAGGCGGCGGCGGCGCGGGCGCGGCCCCGCCGTCGTCGCCGTGCAGCACCTCCATGAGGTAGGCGATGTAGGAGGTGGCGAGGCGCAGCGTCTTGATCTTGGACAGCTTGGTGTCGGCGGGCACGTTGGGGATGCACTCCCGCAGCTCCGCGAAGGCGTTGTTGATGCTTTGCGTCCGCCGCCGCTCCTTCTTGTTGGCGGAGCTCTTGCGGCGCACCACCCGCCCGCAGCCGTCGTACAGGTTGTCGCCATCCCAGTAGTGCGGCGGGCAGGGCGGCAGCACGGCGCCTGCGTCACCGTAGGACACCAGCGGCGGTGGCGGCGCTGGGGCACTCTGGCCGCCGCAGAAGTCCGGCGGAGTGTGGTGATGGTGGTGGTGGTGAAAGTGATGGTGCGGGTGGTGGTGGTGGTGGTGTGGCGGCCACTGTGGCGGTGGCGGGGGCGGCGGGGGCGGCGGTGCAGGGTAGGCGCAGTAGGGGTAGCCGGGCCAGCCGCCCTCGCACCCTGATGACATTGTCCAGACTCCCGCCGCCGCCACGCACCGCCACACCTGAGCCGCCGCCACCTGGCCCACCCGTGACGTCACGCGGGGCGGAGCGAGTTTCGCGTCACGGCGGGGGTGTGGCTCCCGGGGCGGGGCGGGGCGCTGGGCGGGGCCATGGCGGCGCCGTGGCCACCATGGTGCTGGGGACACACGCCGCCGCCCCCCCACCTGCGTGTCCCCGCCGCGGCCTCCCTGCGGCAGCGGCGGCCTGGGGCGGCTGTGAGCGGCGCGGCGGCAGCCTTCACACGCCGCCAGGCTCCGTGGGTGGCGCCCCCCCCACGTGTGAAGGGCCCCCGGGCACGCTGACTCCCCCAGCGGGCATGTCACCCCCGGGCCGCTACACCTGTCTCCCGCGACACACACACGTCCCCGTAATGACGCCCGCCGCGCCATTACACGCCCGGCCCGTCACGACACGCCTTCCGTAACGACACAGATTCCCTCGCCGAACACTTTACCGTCAACACCTGTCCACTAATTAACAATAAATGGAAACAGCTGTTTATATAGTCTCGATACATCATCCTCCGTAAACAATAAATATATGTATAGTGCTTACCGAACACAAACCAATCCATCAAACGATTAACATTATTCACTGAGCACATGTTCCTTCCCATCTTCCACGCACAGCCTCCACCACTGTACCAGTTTTGTTCCCTGTAACACAACAACCACCCCTGACACACACACACACACACACACACACACACACACACACTAGCGCTATCACCACTATCCGCCATAATTAAGTTCAGGCCTCCCGTGAGTAACTGACTTTATCGACATCCAAACAAACTCTCTCTCTCTCTCTCTCTCTCTCTCTCTCTCTCTCTCTCTCTCTCTCTCTGACCCGCTCTCTTACTCTTCACTTAATCGGTTCTTGTTTGTTTGTTTTGTGGGTTACCAGCTTTGCATCCACCCTGACCTTTGCATCCACCCCCTCACCCTTCCATCCACCCCTCACCCTTCCATCCACTCTGACCCTTCCATCCACCCCTCACCCTTCCATTCACCCCTCACCCTTCCATCCACCCCCCACCCTTCCATCCACCCCCCACCCTTCCATCCACCCCTCACCCTTCCATCCACCCCTCACCCTTCCATCCACTCTGACCCTTCCATCCACCCCTCACCCTTCCATCCACCCCTCACCCTTCCATCCACCCCTCACCCTTCCATCCACCCCTCACCCTTCCATCCACCCCTCACCCTTCCATCCACCCCTCACCCTTCAATCCACTCTGCCCCTTCCATCCACCCTCACCCTTCCATCCACCCTCACCCTTCCATCCACCCCTCACCTTCCCTTCCACTCTGCCCCGTCCATCCACCCCTCACCCTTCCATTCACCCTGACCCTTCCATCCACCCCTCACCCTTCCATCCACCCCTCACCCTTCCATCCACCCCTCACCCTTCCATTCACCCCTCACCCTTCCATCCACTCTTCCATCCACCCTCACCCTTCCATCCACCCCTCACCCTTCCATCCACCCTCACCCTTCCATTCACCCCTCACCCTTCCATTCACCCATCACCCTTCCATCCACCCCTCACCCTTCCATCCACCCTCACCCTTCCATCCACTCTGCCCTTCCATCCACCCTCACCCTTCCATCCACTCTGCTTCCATCCACCCTCACCCTTCTATCCACCCCTCACCTTCCATCCACCCCTCACCCTTCATCCACCCTCACCCTTCCATCCACCCCTCACCCTTCCATCACCCTCACCCTTCCATCCACCCTCACCCTTCCATTCCACCCCTCACCCTTCCATTCACCCCTCACCCTTCCATTCACCCTTCACCCTTCCATCCACCCCTCACCTTCCATCCACCCCTTCACCCTTCAATCCACCCCTCACCTTCCATCCACCCTTCACCCTTCCATCCACCCCTCACCCTTCCATTCACCCCTCACCCTTCCATCCACCCCTCACCCTTCCAACCACCCTCACCTTCCATCCACCTCACCCTTCCATCCACCCTCACCCTTCCATCCACCCTTCACCCTTCCATCCACCCCTCACCTTCCATCCACCCTCACCCTTCAATCCACCCCACCTTCCATCCACCCTCACCCTTCCATCCACCCTCACCCTTCCATCCACCCCTCACCCTTCCATCCACCCCTCACCCTTCCATCCACCCCTCACCCTTCAATCCACCCCTCACCCTTCCATCCACCCTTCACCCTTCCATCCACACCTCCCCCTTCCATTCACCCTCACCCTTCCATCCACCCCTCACCCTTCCATCCACCCCTCACCCTTCCATCCACCCCTCACCCTTCCATCCACCCCTCCCCCTTCCCTCCACCTCACCCTTCCATCCACCCTCACCCTTCCATCCACCCTCACCCTTCCATTCACCCCTCACCCTTCAATCCACCCCTCACCCTTCCATCCACCCCTCACCCTTCCATCCACCCCTCACCCTTCCATCCACCCCTCACCCTTCCATCCACCCCTCACCCTTCCATCCACCCTTCACCCTTCCATCCACCCCTCACCCTTCCATCCACTCTGCCCCTTCCATCCACTCTGACCCTTCCATCCACCCCTCACCCTTCCCTCCACCCCTCACCCTTCTATTCTCCCTGACCCATTCACCCTTACCCTTAAATTCTATCCACCCTTACCCTACCATATTATCTTTCTCCCTTCCACTCTCCCTCTCCCTTCCATTCTACCTTACCCATCCATCCACCCTTCCCTTCCATCAACGCATTTATTTTAGCATGAATTGACCCTATTTCATGATTAGTTTTGCTCTCTCTCTCTCTCTCTCTCTCTCTCTCTCTCTCTCTCTCTCTCTCTCTCTCTCTCTCTCTCTCTCTCTCTCTCTCTCTTGATTTTATCTTAACTATTTTTTTTATTAATTTCTTATCTATACTTTTCTTACTCTTTACCAATCCCCCTTTTCCTCCTCCTTTTCCTCCTCCCATTCTCTTCCTCCTTCTTCTTTTCCTGCTCTCCTCATTTCTGTTCCTCCTTCTTTTCTTGTTTACTCCCGGATCTTTCTCATTCTTCCTTTCCTCTCATTTCTTTCGTCTTACTCTTTCCTCTCCCATTTTCCTCCTCCTCTTATTTATGCTTATTTTCCTCCTCTTCCTCATCCCTCGTTCCCTGCTCCCCTCCCTCTTCGCTTTCTCCTCGTTCTCGGCACTTTTTTCATTTATCTTTTCCTCCTTTCCTTCCTATCCTATTTTCCTCCTCCTCTCCTTTCTGCTCCCTTTACGACTTCTCTTTCTTATCCCTCTTTCCCTCCTTCCCTCATTTATCTACCTCTTTCTCTTCCTCCTTATTCCCGGCTTTTTCTCATCCTTCTTTATCTCCTTTCCTTCCTTTTCTCTTTTTTCTTTCCTACTCTCTTTTCCTCATCCATCCTCTTTCCCAATTCTCCTTATTCATGTATCTCTTTCTTTTCCTCCTCTTCCGTATCCTTCTTTTCCTCCTCTTCCTTTCTTTTCTCTTTTTCTTTCTTACCCTCTTTTCCTCATCCTTCCTCTTTCCGTATTCCTCTTACTCAAGGAACCTCTTTGTTTTCCTCCTCTTTTTCATCCTTCTTTTCCTCCTTTCAGTTCTGCATTTCTGTCTATATAAACCACAAACAAGGTATAAGCAACAAGTATGGACAAATTTACAAACAAAACGGCGCATGCAAAATAAATATAATGTATAGTAATAACAGACTCAGGTGGGTGAATCTTGCTATATATACGTTAAACTTTCAATTGTATCAAGACAAGCCCTTCACTAAAACGTTTTACTTTGTGCCCACCCCAAGAACAAGGAAGGGAAAATAACCTCCTCCTGATACTTTTCTGAATTTCCTTTTAGATATGATTCCCCTCTCAGTGACAACAAGACATTCCTTTTTCTAAAACCTTATATTTGCGCCCACCCCAAGAACAAGGAAGGAAAAATAACCTCCTCCTGATACTTTTCTGAATTTCCTTTTAGATATGATTCCCCTCTCAAGACTTTCCCCTCTCAGTGATAACAAGACATTCCCTTCTCTAAAACCTTATATTTGTGCCCACCCCAAGAACAAGGAAGGAAAAATAACCTCCTCCTGATACTTTTCTGAATTTCCTTTTAGATATGATTCCCCTCTCAGTGACAACAAGACATTCCCTTCTCTAAAACCTTATATTTGTGCTCACCCCAAGAACAAGGAAGGGAAAATAACCTCCTCCTGATACTTTTCTGAATTTCCTTTTAGATATGATTCCCCTCTCAAGACTTTCCCCTCTCAGTGACAACAAGACATTCCCTTTTCTAAAACCTTATATTTGTGCCCAACCCAAGAACAAGGAAGGGAAAATAACCTCCTCCTGATACTTTTCTGAATTTCCTTTTAGATATGATTCCCCTCTCAAGACTTTCCCCTCTCAGTGATAACATGACATTCCCTTCTCTAAAACCTTATATTTGTGCCCACCCCAAGAACAAGGAAGGGAAAATAACCTCCTCCTGATACTTTTCTGAATTTCCTCTTAGATATGATTCCCCTCTCAAGACTTTCCCCTCTCAGTGATATCAAGACATTCCCTTCTCTAAAACCTTATATTTGTGCCCAACCCAAGAACAAGGAAGGGAAAATAACCTGACCTTTTCTCAATTTCCTCTTAGATATTATTCCCCTCTCAAGACTTTCCCCTCTCAGTGATATCAAGACATTCCCTTTTCTAAACCTATTTCTCTGTGCCCACCAAGAAGAATGGAAAAAGAACCTCCTATTAACCCTTTCTTTTACATTTAGTTTTAGACAGTTTCCCCTCTTTCTCTTTTTCTTTCTAACCCTCTTTTCCTCATCCTCCTTCTTTCCCAACTCCTCTTACTCATGAACCTCTTTATTTTCCTCGTCTTTCGCATCCTTCTTTTTCTCCTTTCTTTTCTCATTTTCTTTCCTGCTTTCTTCACTAACCCTTTTCTTTGTGCCCACTGAAAATGAAGTAAAAATAGTCTCCCCTTGACATCCTTTTCGATTGAGTCTCACCTGTCTGACCCCTTTTCAAGACTTCCCCTCTCCGTGATATCAAGACAGCCCCTTCACTAACCCTTTTCTTTGTGCTCACCGAAAATAATGAAGTTAAAAATAGTCTCCCTTTGACCTCCATTTCCATTCAGTCTTAGCTATTTTCCCCTCTTCAAGACTTCCCCTCTCCGTGATATCAAGACAGCCCCTTCACTAACCCTTTTCTTTGTGCCCACCGAAAATAATGAAGTAAATAATAGTCTCCCTTTGACCTCCATTTCGATTTAGTCTTAGCTATTTTCCCCTCTTCAAGACTTCCCCTCTCCGTGATATCAAGACTTTCCCTTTTTACAAACGTTATCTTTGTGCCCATCGAGAACAAGGAAGGGAAAAGAACCTTCCCTTAACCTATTCTCCCTCTCCGCGTTGCCATTTTTCCTCCTCTCTTCTTTATGACTTTATGACTTCTCCCAGTGAATTCTCATTCTTTTCCTCTTTCTCTTTTCCACCTTCCCAAGAAACTGAAAGAAATTTCCCTCTCCCCTTAACCCATTTTCCCTCTCCAAGACACTTTTTTTCCCTCTTCTCCCCTTCCCTTTGATATGATCCCAGTGATATTCAATTCCTTTCTTTCTTCTAAATCGTTAAAAGAAAAGAGGAAGAGGAGAAAGAAAAAGATTTTCAAAGAATCTCTTAACCCATTTTCCTTTCCTCTCACTCCCCTCCCTCTCCCCTCTCCCCTCCCCACTTCTCCCAAGATCTTTCCTTCACTTTCCTTTTCTTTGTGCCTGAGAACGAGAACAAAGAAAAGAACTAATAGATATAACCTTAACCTTTCTTTTCTTTTTTACTTTTTTTCCTTTTTCTTTTTTTCCCTCTCAGATTTTCTCCTCTACTACGTGATATGAAGACATCACCTCTCTCTCTCCTCTTCTTTATGCCATCAAGATCAAAAGGAAGGAAGGAAACCTCCAATTGACCTATTTTTATCGTTTAACTCTTAGCTATTTTTCCTTTCTCAATTAAGACCTTCCCCTCTTCAAGACATTCCCCTCTCTAAAACCTTTTCTTTGAGGCACTGAGAACAAGGAAGGAAAAAGAACCTCTCCTTGACCTTTTATCAATCTCCTCTAAGCTATTTTTCCTTTCTAAATTAAGACCTTCCCCTCTTCAAGACATTCTCCTTTCTAAAACCTGTTCTTTGTGGCACCAAGAAGAAGAAAGGAAAAAGAACCTCTCCTTGACCTTTTATCAATCTCCTCTAAGCTATTTTTCCTTTCTAAATTAAGACCTTCCCCTCATCAAGACATTCTCCTTTCTAAAACCTGTTCTTTGAGGCACTGAGAACAAGGAAGGAAAAAGAACCTCTCCTTGACCTTTTATCAATCTCCTCTAAGCTATTTTTCCTTTCTAAATTAAGACCTTCCCCTCATCAAGACATTCTCCTTTCTAAAACCTGTTCTTTGTGGCACCAAGAAGAAGAAAGGAAAAAGAACCTCTCCTTGACCTTTTATCAATCTCCTCTAAGCTATTTTTCCCCTCTCCGTGATATTAATACATTCTCCTCTCTTCTTTGTGCCCTTCAAGAACAAGGAAGGGAAAAGAACCTCCCCTTGACCTCTCCCCGCCCCGCGCCGTGCCCCAGCTGCGCCGCGGATGACGTCACGTGTCTCCCCCGTCGCCAGCCAATCATAAATAACCTGATAGCGGCCCTTCTGTGACGTCACCGCTATCAGCATTATGGGTGTCGTTGCCAGCGAGGAATTTTTAAAGGGTAATATTCCTTCGGGCGGCGGAGTTATGGTGTCTATTACCAAAGGATGTGATATAGGATGAGGGGTAAGGATGTGTCTGTTAGGGATGCGAGGAGGATGTGAGGAAGGATATGTCTGTTAGGAATAAGAGGAAGGATGTGTCTTTTAGGAATGCGAGGAGGATGTAAAAAAGGATGTGTCTGTTAGGGATGTGAGTAGGATGTGAGGAAGGCTGTGTCTGTTAGGGATGCGAGGAGGATGTGAGGAAGGATATGTCTGTTATAGGGATACGAGAAGGATGGGTGAAAGGATGTGTCTGTTTTAAGGATGTCAGTATAGGATAGGGTGAAAGGATGTGTCTGCTTTAAGGATGCCAGTATAGGATAGGGTGAAGGATGTGTGTTTGTGTTTGTTTTGGGGATGCGAAAAGGATGGGTGGAAGGATGTGTCTGTTTTAGGGATGGGAGAGGATGGGAGGGTGTATGTTTTAAGGGTGCGTGGAGGGCTGTGTGTTTGTATGTCTGTTTTATGTTAGCGTTATTGGTTCAACTAGTTTTTTCCTATGTATCAAAGGAGGAAAGATGTGTTTTGTTCTATATAGCAATCGAGGATGATGTTTTTTCTATATATCAAAGGAGGAAAGAGGAGGGGTTTTTTTCTATACAGCAAAGGAGGAAGGATCTTTTTTTATACAGCAAATGAGGAAGGACTGTTTTTTTCTATACAACAAAGGAGGAAGGATTGTTTTTCCTATACAGCAAAGAGGAAGGATTTTTTTCTATACAGCAAAGGAAGGATTTTTTTCTATACAGCAAAGTGCATGTGTTTTGTATGCCTGATTTAGGATTCCGAGTAGGATGGGAGGAAGCATTTGTTTTTGTATGTCTGTTTTACCCCAGCATTATTAGTTCACTTTTCTTCACATACCAAAGGAGGCCGACAAGAGGCGAGACAAATTAAGGGAAAAAAAAGATAAGCCCGTAACGAGGTCTTCCCACTAAAGGCCAGAAAGGGTTGAAAGAGCAGGATCAATTTAGGCGATGTTGGGTTTCTCTTTAATCTTAAACACACAGCTTTAGTATCATGAATCGTGTTGAAGTGGCGCCGTGTCGTGGGAACTGAGCGAGGTTGTAGCTGTCCCGCGATCTAAGGGTCAGTTTTACAGTCCAGTATAGCAAGTTTGTAAGCTCTCCAACCAAACACAAAATACAATGACCATTCCTTAGTGTTTGGCGTTGATATAAGAAGAAGGAAACTATAGAAAACCACACAGGAAATCTCTTAATAAAGGTCGGTATAATAAGACACTTTGGCCTCTCACATCAGCTATTTCTAAAGGTCAAAGATGGGGTCAGTCGGGTTCTAATGAGTGTTTCTTTAGGTTCACGGTACAGAGGAAGGGTCAAACTACCATCAGGGTCATAAAACTACTCCTGGAAATGCCCACAACTCCTAAGAAAGCCTGGTCAAACGTTTCTTCAGGTTCACGGTACAGAGGAAGGGTCAAACTACCATCAGGGTCATAAAACTACTCCTGGAAATGCTCACAACTCCTAAGAAGGCCTTGTCAAATAGGTGTTCTTGGGCGGCGAAATATCTTACAATACGACCCTAGTGTCTGGTATTGAGTAGAGATTAAGAGCCGATTTCACAGTCCAACACAGTGTCTTCGTAACAGCCCGAACCAAACTATAGAATCCCATACAATCCAAAACGGTAAGGTCTTCCATGCCCCACTAAATACACAAGACTTCCCGTATAGTTTCATCAAATTTGTGAACTTAAATATAAACACCAGACACTATACAAGGAAATTTCGAAGGCTTTGGTATTGGTTTGGGAGCTTACTAACCCATCATGGGGAACTGTGAAACTGGCCTTAAGGATCATTGTGGTGAATATAGTTTGGTTTTGGCGCTTACAATGACTCGGTGTTGGACTGTCGAAGTGGCCCTAAATGTTGGTGGTGAAGCTTCTGTTTTGGACTTTGTGTTGGACTAAATTATATTCCTCGATGTATTTCCTATGTAGTTTTGCAGTTCAGGACTTGCTCTCGTGTTGGGGTATTTTTTTACCTTCGAATGTGTAATGTATTTTTTTTTTTAAATTTGGTGGTGAAGTTTTTGTTTTGGAGTCTGTGTTGGACTAAACTATATTCCTCGATGTATTTCCTATGTAGTTTTGCAGTTCTGGACTTGCTCTCGTGTTGGGGTATTTTTTTATCTTCGAATGTGTAATGTATTTTTTTTATAATGTTGGTGGTGAAGTTTTTGTTTTGGAGTCTGTGTTGGACTAAATTATATTCCTCGATGTATTTCCTATGTAGTTTTGCAGTTCTGGACTTGCTCTCGTGTTGCGCTAATTTTTTCTTCAAATGTGTAATGTATTTTTTTATGTAGTCGATAATCGAACGCACTCCTTCACTCACTATTCATGATTCACTACTCAGCTAATTTATTACGGTGATAAGGTTCGGGATTTCTCTAATGTTAAACTAAACTGTATTCCTCTAATGTATAACGTATTTCCTATGTAGTCGATTATCTAACTCACTCATCCACTCACTATTCATGATTCACTACTCAGCTAATTCATTACGGTGATAAGGTTCAGGATTTCTCTTATGTTAAACTAAACTGTATTCCTCTAATGTATAATGTATTTCCTATGTAGTCAGTAATCTAATTTACTCACTCATTCACTCACTAATCAATGAACTAACTACTTTTCTCTACATGAATGAAGGGCTTCCAAGAGGGTGATGTCAATAGGGTTCTGGTAACGAGAGTAGAAGGGAATGTCACGTAATAAGAACATAAGAACATAAGAACTTAAGGAGTCTGCAAGAGGCCGGTTGGGGATTTAGATAAGTTCAAATCCAACACAGCCGGGAAAGAATCGGCTTACTAATAGAGCGGTGGTGTGGCAGTCATGTGGTGAGTGCCAATGAGATAGACACCTTCAAGAAAAAAGGTTAGGTAAATCCATGTTTGATGAAGCGATAAGTGGTGTTAGGGTTACAGAAGCCGCCCGCTGTGGACCAACTGGCTTCTTGCGGACTCGGAATGCTCTTACGTTTGACCGAACTAACTAACCAGCGAACTAACGCTATCGAAATGAGGTCAGTGTGTGTGTGTGTGTGTGTGTGTGTGTGTGTGTGTGTGTGTCGGGGGGGGGAGGGGGGGGAGGAGGGGGGGGATTCACTTCCTTTCCGTGTTTTTTTATTTTTTTCGTTTTTAAAAATAGATGTTATGTTTGAATGCACATAACGATTTTACTTCTCCATATAGTCCTCCTCCTCCTCCTCCTCCTCGTCGTCCTCCTTATACTCCTTCTCCTCCTCCTCCTTGCCGTCACCCGCGCGTACAATGGGAAGCTTCAACGAATTAGTTTTCTTTTTTTTCCCATGGTAGGATACGTGAGACAGCGAGGAGGGACAAGGCGGCGGGTCTGGTGTTTGTGTGTGTGTGTGTGTGTGTGTGAAGCCGCCACTACCGTATGCCCCTCTACACACACACACACACACACACACACACACACAGAGCAGCCATTCTAATTACAGTGGCCTCGCCTGACACCACCACCACCACCAAAAATACATTGCCACCCCGTCTACCCCGCGTGGGAAATACTTTGCGAGAGAGAGAGAGAGAGAGAGAGAGAGAGAGAGAGAGAGAGAGAGAGAGAGAGAGGGGGGGGAAGGGGAACTGAGAAGGGAGATAGGGAGAGCATAGAGGGAGAAAAGGAAGGGAGGAAGGGGACGTGAGAAAGAGAGATAGAGAGAAAAGAGGGCGAGAGGAGAGATAAAGAGGAGAAAGAGAGAGAAATGAGATAGATGGGAGAGAAGGGAGGGGAGAAGAGTGAGATATGGGGGAGGTAGGAGGGGCGGCAAGAGGGAAGGAGGGAAAGGAGGAGAAGAGAAGGAAGGGAGGAGGAAAGAGGGGAGAGAAACGAGACATGAGAAGGGGGGTGGGGGAGAGGGGAGGTTGGGAAGTAGGTGAGGGAAGGGGGGCGGTAAGAAGGAAGGAGGGATAGGAGAGGGAAGGAAGGGGAAGAAGAGAAGGAAGGGAGGGAAGGAGGAGAGAAACGATACATGAGTGGAGGGAGGGGGGCAGTGGGAGGGGGTGGAAAGGGAGGGAGAAAACGGGGTGGTGGGGGTAACATCCGTGAGGGGGGTGAAAGGAACAGTGTAAAAAAAATATAAAAAAATAAAAATAAAAAAACAAACCACCGCCTCTGCTCGGTGACGCAAGTGGAGAGTAATATTAAACATTGATTGGGTTGTTTGTTACTTCTCCCCCCCCCTCCCCTCCCCCCCCCCTCCTCGTTAACCTCCCCGTATATGGCATTCGGGCTTATAAATAGAAGGTTTGTGTTCTATTTCCGGACTTCCTTGAGCGCTCCCTCTCTCTCTCTCTCTAAATGTCTTACTTGTGATTTAGTGTTATTTTAGTGTAGAGATCTTTGTTTGTTTGTATTTGTGTGTGTGTGTGTGTGTGTGTGTGTGTGTGTGTGTGTGTGTGTGTGTGTGTGTATCAAAAGGCCCATATTCTTACACATTTCGGGTTTTCACACACACACACACACACACACACACACACACACACACACACACACACACACACATTTGATAAGGCCTGCGTAGAGGTTGTGGGTATTTTCATAAGTTAGCTTTCATCATCAACAACAACAACAACAACAACAAATATTATTCACTAACCTCCATATAGCCTCCAAGATAGCCAATAATAAAAAAAATAATAAATAAATAAATAATATGTTGCCTGTTATGGTATTCGATATTTCCGGACTTCCCCGAACGTTACATTATTTTATCTTTCTCAAAACCTCCCAACGCAACGGTCTTATGATGTTTGTGAGTGTCTCAAACAATGGCCTGCTTGTATTCAAACCCGCAATCTAATAAGGGACATCCAACGTTAAAAATAGCCTATCACTATATTTTTAGTTATATATTATGTCTGAACTGTTAAGGAATGTATGGAACAGACTCGGGAATTTTTTTTTTTCTTCTGTTTACATTAATGGGCGCAGCTGCAGGGCATAAAATTAGAAGAAACAAACAGCCCGGCTGGCGCATTCTCTCTAATAAAATTTAAGCTTAATACGATATGATCAAGGTTAAAATAAAGGTTATGATTAATACCTATAACTTTTGAATTTTTAATAGGTCAATAATATGTTAATAACGTGTTTGAAGAAGTGACGCCATGCACTTGTCTTAAAATATATCGTCTATGGTTAAGGTTTAATCAAAATGGCCTCTTACAAGTTGGGTATGATATCTTTTTGATCGAATCTTAATAAATTAAACGATCTTAAGATGATAGTGGGTGTTTTAATGAGTGACTTGCTTGTCTTTAAGAACGTAGCCTAATATATGGTATACAATCAAAATATAAAAATGGCAATACACGTTTTAATTATAATGTTATCCTTCTCGTATACTCATTGAAATCTTGCCTTTACGAACGAACAATCAAGATATAATAATAAATGGCATTACAAGTTTTAATTATAACGTTATCTTTCTCTTGAATCTAGTCTTTGAGGACGTAGCCTAATCTATGGTACAATCAAGATTAGAATTACCATTACAAGTCACTTACAATGTTATCCTTCACGTGAACTCTTACTGCGATAGCCTATTATTTTCAATGTTGGGGGAGTGTGTGAGTGATCTATCATTCAATACAACGCAGCCTATAAAAGGAATACATAATCAGAGTTAAAATAGTATGGTATCCTGTGTGTCAATTCAATATTTCTTAATTGACTGTTAGCGCGTCTGATACAAGGAAGTGGTTGTCTCGGTAACTTAGCCATATTTGGTGTCTCAAGGTTCAAAGATGGCCATTACGAGTTAATTATGCATGCCTTGACTCCGTGTAATCATAATGATGAAGTGTTGTTCATAAAGCCCATCATTATCTCGCTAAATAAACAGAAGGAAGCAACTAATTGGATCACTTTTACTTTTCACACGGATAATATTTGTATAAGCCACTGTTCATTTCATCTTGTTTTCATTCTTGTTTTTTTATTGTTATTGGTGTAGTAGAAGTAGTAGTAGTAGTAGTAGTAGTAGTAGTAGTAGTAGTAGTAGTAGTAGCAGTAATAGTAGTAGTAGTTGTAGAAGTAGTAGTACTAGTAGTAGTAGTAGTAGTAGTAGTAGTAGTAGGAAGAAGAACAACAACAACAACAACAACAACAACAACAACAACAACAACAACAACAGCAACAACAACAACAATAACAACAACAACAGAAAAGGAAGTTATTGCAATAAAAAAAATACCACTTCAACTGTTTTTCAGCTTTCGAATTAACCCAATATAAATCATAAGCATAAGGAAGAGACCAACTTAGCTATCTCCCTTGACAAACACCATTCCGCCCTAGACAAACAAATACTGTAAAAGCTTGTATCAATTTCATTCCATCCCTTCCTTATTTCCTTGTGTTCTGCTTCCACTTTTCCGCATCCGCCTCGAGATAGTTAAAAATCCTGTTTCATTTTATTGTTTTATTCTGTTGTCTATGTTCTATGTTCTATTGTTTTATTCTATCTGTTCTCTATTTCCTTGTGTTCTCCTTCCACCTTTCTACATCCGTCTCAATATAGTTCAGAGTCCTGTTCGCGCGGCGGCTGTCAGAAGTATATGCGAGGTCTTCCCATACTGACAGCCACGCAGCATTATTATCAGTAGAACAAACAGCAGACGCTCTCTCTCTCTCTCTGTTTAACCTCCTCTCCCTCTCCTCTTATTTTCCTTTCCAGTTTATCTTCCTTTCTCCTCTTTTTCTCTTATATAGTCTCTCTCTCTCTCTCTCTCTCTCTCTCTCTCTCTCTCTCTCTCTCTCTCTCTCTCTCTCTCTCTCTCTCTCTTTCTTCTTATATATATCTCTCTCTCTCTCTCTCCTCTCTTATCTCTCTCTCTCTCTCTCTCTCTCTCTCTCTCTCTCTCTCTCTCTCTCTCTCTCTCTCTCTCTCTCTCTCTCTCTCTCTCTCTCTCTCTCTCTCTCATATCAAGTAGCTCATTATACTCTCGTTACAAATCTTGCGTAAATCTGTGCACCTCCACGTCATGTTAAAAGCAAATGGTTAGACATAATATGAAGAGAATAAATAAATATATACAAACAAGCGAAGAAAGAAAGAAAGAGAGAAGAAAGTAAGATATCGATAAATAAAATCATTACCATATAAGTAAATGATATGTTTGCACTAAATATATATAGGCTATGATAAGATAAGTATTTCAGTTATATCTCCTAGTTTTAGTATCATTTGGTAGTTTCACGGCTAATGTCAACTCAAACCTCTTCAATATGGGCCAAAAAAATTTACAGGTACACAAAGAAATATCCATAAAAAATTAAAAAAATAAAAATACGCCACAACTGACAACAAAAAGGAAGAAAAAAATACCATCCCCGCATAATAAGACGCCGAGCATAAATCTTAACTAATGTCTTGCCAAGGCTATAAAGAGCTACACCATCTTTGGCTGTTATGATTACTTATGCATTTACTATACTGAAGCTCATATAATATACCTACACTAAATCACGACTAAAACAACACAGCACCTGATTTAGTGGTGGTGGTTGTGTAGTAGTAATAGTGGTGGTGGTGGTGGTGGTGGTGGTAGTAGTAGTAGTAGTAGTAGTAGTAGTAGTAGTAGTAGTAGTAGTAGTAGTAGTAGTAGTAGTAGTAGTAGTAGTAAGAAGAAGAAGAAGAAGAAGAAGAAGAAGAAGAAGAAGAAGAAGAAGAAGAAGAAGAAGAAGAAGAAGAGAAGAAGAAAAAGAAGAAGAAGAAAGACAAAACTAGTCACACAGCCATAACCTCATACTCTATCGTAGCCTCCTTATTTCTTCTTTTTAATCACAACAGTAACATACCACAAAACACCTCCGCTCAACACACACACACACACACACACACACCAAAACCGGTTCCTTGTAAATTAAATCAACACAATAACAAAACAAAACAACACATCACCTTCGTTCAACACCCTAACCATACAACACAAACACATCATATGTACACAACACACAAATTTAACCCTCATACCAAAACCAAAACGGCTTCCTTACTAATTACATCAAAACAACAAGAAAACAAAACACCACATAATCACCTTCATTCAATACCTTAACCACACAACACATACACATCAGACGTACTACACAACAAATTCAACTCTCACACCAAAACCCAAACCGCATTCTTACTAATTACATCAAAACAACAAGGAAACAAAACAACACATAATCACCTTCATTCAATACCTTAACCACACAACACATACACATCAGACGTACACAACACATTCAACTTTCACACCAAAACCCAAACCGCATTCTTACTAATCAAATCAAAACAACAAGAACACAAAACACCACATAATCACCTTCGTTCAACACCATTACCGAAGCAACACATTAGCGTCAGCGCCGGCGCGGGGCTATTAAGGCAGCAACATTCCGAACTCTCTCATTACAAGGCGGGATCAGCAGGCACCTCACGCCCCGCCAGGCTCAGTGACCAACCCCCTGACGCACCGCAGATCACCCTATTAGCGGCCACAGTGCCCACCCTCACTCTGTTTGTGCCCCGATAGAAAAGGCTCGCCGACTATATGAGCTACTGAGATCGACTGTGAGCAACGTACAGCACTAAATAAAATATATCATAAGGATTTGTTCAGTGTTCTTCCACCTCCTTCCCTCCCTCACCCCTCCTCCTCAAACTCCTCATGAAGATAATTTTATATTCGCCAAAAATGTTTACAGAAGTTCTTAATGTAACAAATTCAGTCTCAACCTGTTTTTGCTCCTGTTTTATATCCCCTGTATGAGTTTCTGGTACCTAGATTCGAGGTAACAACTTAAAGAGGTTTTGACAAGAGACGTTTTGTTTATCTAGTCCCATCCCTTGTCCCTCCCATGTCATAAAACTGAAAAAATCACTATATTTTGATGGTTATTTTGGGTTGCTAATTTGGTAGGGTTGGGTTTTAATTTTGGTGGGGTTAGGTTGCCATTTTGGTGGAGTTACCTTGCTATTATGGTGGGGTTGAGTTTTTATTTTGGTGGGGTTCGGTTGCCATTTGGGTGGGGTTAGCTTGCTATTTTGGCAGGGTTGGGTTGCTAATATGGTTGGGTTGAGTTGGTATTTGGTGGGGTTAGGTTACTATTTTGGTGGCGTTGGGTTGCTAATATGGTTGGGTTTTTATTTTGGTGGGGTTAGGTTGCAAATTGGGTGGGGTTAGGTTACTATTTTGGTGGGTTGCTAATATGGTGGGGTTGAATTGGTATTTGGTGGGGTTGGGTTACTATTATGGTGGGATTAGGATACTATTTTGGTGGAGTTGGGTTACTATTATGGTGGGATTAGGATACTATTTTGGTGGAGTTGGGTTACTATTATGGTGGGATTAGGATACTATTTTGGTGGAGTTGGGTTACTATTTTGTTGGGGTTGGCTAACTATTTTGGTGGAGTTAGGTTGCTCTTTTCTTGGGGTTAGGTTACTATCCACCTCACCCTATTTCGTCTTTTTCTTTTTTATATTTTTTCCTGAGGCAACAGAAGTCCCAGCTAATGTGAACAAGTAATGGTAGTGGGTTAAAAATAAAGGAAATCACTTTTACGTTGAGGTGTTTGTTTCGCGTTAAAATGTAATTCACCCGCCGAACAGTCCTCCCTCACCCTATTACTTCTTTACTTTTTATTTATTTTCTTTGATGCGATGGAAGAGTCCTAGAGCTAATGTGAACCAGAAATACCAATTTTGAGTCACCTAAACTAAAGACAAGTCCCTCACCCTATTCCTTTTTATTTCCTTGACGCAATGGAAGAGTCCCCACTAATCTGAACCAGTAATACCAATTTAGTCACGTAAACTAAAGACAAATCCCTCACCCTATTCCTTTTTATTTCCTTGACGCAATGGGAGAGTCCTTGAGCTAATGTGAACCAGTAATACCAATTCTGAGTCACGTAAACTAAAGACAAGTCCCTCACCCTATTCCTTTTTATTTCCTTGACGCAATGGAAGAGTCCTTGAGCTAATGTGAACCAGTAATACCAATTTTGAGTCACGTAAACTAAAGACAAGTCCCTCACCCTATTCCTTTTTATTTCCTTGACGCAATGGAAGAGTCCTTGAGCTAATGTGAACCAGTAACACCAATTTTGAGTCACGTAAACTAAAGACAATCAAGTCCTTCACCCTATTCCTTTTTATTTCCTTGACGCAATGGAAGAGTCCCTGAGCTAATCTGAACCAGTAATACCAATTTTGAGTCACCTAAACTAAAGACAAGTCCCTCACCCTATTCCTTTTTATTTCCTTGACGCAATGGAAGAGTCCCCACTAATCTAAACCAGTAATACCAATTTTGAATCACGTAAACTAAAGGCAAGTCCCTCACCCTATTCCTATTTTTTTCCCTTAACGCAATGGAAGAGTCCCCACTAATCTGAACCAGTAATACCAATTTTGAGTCACGTAAACTAAAGGCAAGTCCCTCACCCTATTCCTATTTTTTTCCCTTAACGCAATGGAAGAGTCCTTGAGCTAATGTGAACCAGTAATACCAATTTAGTCACGTAAACTAAAAAGTCCCTCACCCTATTCCTTTTTATTTCCTTGACGCAATGGAAGAGTCCAAGAGCTAATGTGAACCAGTAATACCAATTTTGAGTCACCTAAACTAAAGACAAGTCCCTCACCCTATTCCTTTTTTTTTCCTTGACGCAATGGAAGAGTCCAAGAGCTAATGTGAACCAGTAATACCAATTTTGAGTCACCTAAACTAAAGACAAGTCCCTCACCCTATTCCTTTTTATTTCCTTGACGCAATGGAAGAGTCCCCACTAATCTGAACCAGTAATACCAATTTAGTCACGTAAACTAAAGACAATCAAGTCCCTCACCCTATTCCTATTTTTTTCCCTTAACGCAATGGAAGAGTCCCCACTAATCTGAACCAGTAATACCAATTTAGTCACGTAAACTAAAGACAATCAAGTCCCTCACCCTATTCCTATTTTTTTCCCTTAACGCAATGGAAGAGTCCCCACTAATCTGAACCAGTAATACCAATTTAGTCACGTAAACTAAAGACAATCAAGTCCCTCACCCTATTCCTATTTTTTTTCCCTTAACGCAATGGAAGAGTCCCTAATAATCCGAACCAGTAATACCAATTTTGAGTCACGTAAACTAAAGACAAGTCCCTCACCCTATTCTTTTTTTTTCCCTTGACGCAATGGAAGAGTCCCCACTAATCTGAACCAGTAATACCAATATTGAATCACATAAAGCTGTAGACATACACTGCATTTTAAGTTTTGGATCACGTCTACAACAGCTTTTAATCGGTTATTGTTTAGTTAAGCTCCGCCATCATAAGTGCCTACCCTTCATTCTTTTTCTGCAAAGGAAGTTCCCGCTTATTTGAACCAGTAATACCAATTTTGAGTCAGGTAAAGTTTTAGAGGCGAGTTTTGGGTCACGTTTACAAAAGCTAAGTCGGCAATTGTTTGGTTCAGCTCCGCCAATGTTGCTCTTGTCTCGGCGTTGCGGGGATAGGTCAGTATTATATATACACGATATGTTACCAGTTGGCTGTAGGCGGATAATAAATGTCTTATAAAATTAATATTCCTGAACTAATCAAGCAGCGATAGGCTAGTGTTTTGACGATAATATTGGCGAGGCAGAGCGAAAATTTACCCTGAGCGTTTACTCTTCATGCAACTATCCATCAAACTCGTCTAATACTTATAATGCTTAAGTTTTACTAATGCGCCGATATCTCGTCTCCTAATACACTAACTGCTCTTGTGTTGTCATATATGTCTCCTACTAACCCTCAAACCTCAGCAAAACCATAGGAAAGTGTAATATGACCAACAAAACACGTGTGAAGAGCGATAGAAACCGAATTTTTTAAGACAATTTCACATACCGTATCGCCCACGCTTCTCCCAGTCTTTCGTCTTCCTTCCAGTCCCCCATCGGTTCTTGGCACTCCCTTCGTGCGATCACCAGTCACCGATAATCCTTGGCACTCCCTTCGTGTGGTCACCAGTCACCGATAATCCTTGGCACTCCCTTCGTGCGATCACCAGTCACCGATAATCCTTGGCACTCCCTTCGTGCGATCACCAGTCACCGATAATCCTTGGCACTCCCTTCATATAGTCACCAGTCCCCGATAATCCTTGGCACTCCCTTCATATAGTCACCAGTCACCGATAATCCTTGGCACTCCCTTCATATAGTCACCAGTCCCCGATAATCCTTGGCACTCCCTTCATATAGTCACCAGTCCCCGATAATCCTTGGCACTCCCTTCATATAGTCACCAGTCCCCGATAATCCTTGGCACTCCCTTCATATAGTCACCAATCCCGATAATCCTTGGCACTCCTTCATATAGTCACCAGTCCCCGATAATCCTTGGCACTCACTTCTTTTTGTCACCAGTCACCGATAATCCTTGGCACTCCTTCATATAGTCACCATTCCACGATAATCCTTGGCACTCCCTTCATATAGTCACCAGTCACCGATAATCCTTGGCACTCCCTTCATATAGTCACCAGTCCCCGATAATCCTTGGCTCTCCCTTCATATAGTCACCAGTCCCCGATAATCGTTGGCACTCCCTTCATATAGTCACCAGTCCCCGATAAACGTTGGCACTCCCTTCATATAGTCACCAGTCCCCGATAATCCTTGGCACTCCCTTCATATAGTCACCAGTCCCCGATAATCCTTGGCACTCCCTTCATATAGTCACCAGTCCCCGATAATCCTTGGCACTCCCTTCATATAGTCACCAGTCCCCGATAATCCTTGGCACTCCCTTCATATAGTCACCAGTCCCCGATAATCCTAGGCACTCCTTCATATAGTCACCAGTCCCGATAATCCTTGGCTCCCTTCATATAGTCACCAGTCCCCGATAATCCTTGGCACTCCCTTCATATAGTCACCAGTCCCCGATAATCCTTGGCACTCCCTTCATATAGTCACCAGTCCCCGATAATCCTTGGCACTCCCTTCATATAGTCACCAGTCCCCGATAATCCTAGGCACTCCCTTCGTGTAGTCACCAGTCCCCGATAATCCTTGGCACTCCCTTCATATAGTCACCAGTCCCCGATAATCCTTGGCACTCCCTTCGTGTAGTCACCAGTCCCCGACAATCCTTGGCACTCCCTTCATATAGTCACCAGTCCCCGATAATCCTTGGCACTCCCTTCATATAGTCACCAGTCCCCGATAATCCTTGGCACTCCCTTCATATAGTCACCAGTCACCTATAATCCTTGGCACTCCCTTCATATAGTCACCAGTCCCCTATAATCCTTGGCACTCCCTTCATATAGTCACCAGTCCCCGATAATCCTTGGCAATCCCTTCATATAGTCACCAGTCACCGATAATCCTTGGCACTTCCTTCATATAGTCACCAGTCCCCGACAATCCTTGGCAATCCCTTCATATAGTCACCAGTCACCGATAATCCTTGGCACTTCCTTCATATAGTCACCAGTCCCCGATAATCCTTGGCACTCCCTTCATATAGTCACCAGTCACCGATAATCCTTGGCACTCCCTTCATATAGTCACCAGTCACCGATAATCCTTGGCACTCCCTTCATATAGTCACCAGTCACCGATAATCCTTGGCAATCCCTTCGTGTAGTCACCAGTCACCGATAATCCTTGGCACTCCCTTCATATAGTCACCAGTCACCGATAATCCTTGGCACTCCCTTCATATAGTCACCAGTCACCGATAATCCTTGGCACTCCCTTCATATAGTCACCAGTCCCCGATAATCCTTGGCACTCCCTTCATATAGTCACCAGTCCCCGATAATCCTTGGCACTCCCTTCATAGCTATAGTCACCAGTCACCGATAATCCTTGGCACTCCCTTCATATAGTCACCAGTCACCGATAATCCTTGGCACTTCCTTCATATAGTCACCAGTCCCCGATAATCCTTGGCACTCCCTGCATATAGTCACCAGCCACCGATAATCCTTGGCACTCCCTTCGTGCTATCACCAGTCCCCGATAATCCTTGGCACTCCCTTCATATAGTCACCAGTCCCCGATAATCCTTGGCACTCCCTTCATATAGTCACCAGTCCCCGATAATCCTTGGCACTCCCTTCATATAGTCACCAGTCCCCGATAATCCTTGGCACTCCCTTCATATAGTCACCAGTCCCCGATAATCCTTGGCACTCCCTTCATATAGTCACCAGTCACCGATAATCCTTGGCACTCCCTTCATATAGTCACCAGTCCCCGATAATCGTTGGCACTCCCTTCATATAGTCACCAGTCCCCGATAATCCTTGGCACTCCCTTCATATAGTCACCAGTCACCGATAATCCTTGGCACTCCCTGCATATAGTCACCAGCCACCGATAATCCTTGGCACTCCCTTCATATAGTCACCAGTCCCCGATAATCCTTGGCACTCCCTTCATATAGTCACCAGTCCCCGATAATCCTTGGCACTCCCTTCGTGCGATCACCAGTCCCCGATAATCCTTGGCACTCCCTTCATATAGTCACCAGTCACCGATAATCCTTGGCACTCCCTTCATATAGTCACCAGTCCCCGATAATCCTTGGCACTCCCTTCATATAGTCACCAGTCACCGATAGTCTTTGGCACTCCCTTCATATAGTCATCAGTCCCCGATAATCCTTGGCACTCCCTTCGTGCGATCACCAGTCCCCGATAATCCTTGGCACTCCCTTCATATAATCACCAGTCCCCGATAATCCTTGGCACTCCCTTCATATAGTCACCAGTCACCGATAATCCTTGGCACTCCCTTCATATAGTCACCAGTCACCGATAATCCTTGGCACTCCCTTCATATAGTCACCAGTCCCCGATAATCCTTGGCACTCCCTTCATATAGTCACCAGTCACCGATAATCCTTGGCACTCCCTTCATATAGTCACCAGCCCCCGATAATCCTTGGAACTCCTTCATATAGTCACCAGTCCCCGATAATCCTTGGCACTCCCTTCATATAGTCACCAGCCACCGATAATCCTTGGCACTCCCTTCATATAGTCACCAGTCACCGATAATCCTTGGCACTCCCTTCATATAGTCCCTTTCATATAGTCACCAGTCCCCGATAATCCTTGGCACTCCTTTCATATAGTCACCAGTCCCCGATAATCCTTGGCACTCCCTTCATATAGTCACCAGTCCCCGATAATCCTTGGCACTCCCTTCATATAGTCACCAGTCCCCGATAATCCTTGGCACTCCCTTCATATAGTCACCAGCCACCGATAATCCTTGGCACTCCCTTCATATAGTCACCAGTCCCCGATAATCCTTGGCACTCCCTTCATATAGTCACCAGTCCCCGATAATCCTTGGCACTCCCTTCATATAGTCACCAGCCACCGATAATCCTTAATTGGCACTCCCTTCATATAGTCACCAGTCCCCGATAATCCTTAATTGGCACTCCCTTCATATAGTCACCAGTCACCGATAATCCTTGGCACTCCCTTCATATAGTCACCAGTCCCCGATAATCCTTGGCACTCCCTTCATATAGTCACCAGTCCCCGATCTCACTGTGGTATTTTCACCACGCGTGGTTATTTTTTTTTTTTAGAACACGCACCTTTACCTAATACTATACCCGGCCCAAACCTTCACAAAAGCCTTTGGGTATAGGTGCGTGTTCTAAAAAAAAAAAATAACCACGCGTGGTGGACCTGGTCTCACATGCGTGGGCTACTGGCTAACTAAGCGTACCAAAGCTAACCTAGCTTAACACCGCTAACCGGATCGTTGGCAACGCTGCTCACATCGCAATGGCGTCGCCATGTAAACACATCGCGCGTATGTATAATATGCCTTTTCACTACCTTTACCACTTTTTCATTACTTTTAAGTTTTTCCGCCTTCATATTATGGTTAAGGGACATGTATTTCGTCCCTTAAGTACAAAATGGAGGCGTAATATCGTATTTTGGAGGCGGGGGAACAAAGTATCCCAGTCCCCCCAGTGACGCCCCGAGGCGTCCGCAAAAAACTCACTAACTTTTCAAAAATCGCTAGCAGCGATTCTATCAATTTGCGAGGCATATATATGGGGTTCAAAATGCATAGAATTATGAGATCTAACCCATGGTTAGGGTGAGAAGTACCGCAGTGAGATGGGCAACTCTCTGGACATTTACCCTCCCTTCATATAGTCACCAGTCCCCGATAGTCCTTGGCACTCCCTTTATATTGTCACCAGTCCCCGATAATCCTTGGCACTCCCTTTATATAATCTCCAGTCACCGATAATCCTTGGCACTCCCTTCATTTACTCACCAGCCACCGATAATCCTTGGCAGTACCTTTAAATAATCCCCAGTCACCGATAATCCTTGGCAGTACCTTTATATAATCCCCGGTCACCGATAATCACTGAAAACATTAAGACTGACCTCCCTCGGCCGCCCCACGTGGTCGGCAGGTGGTTTGTTTACGTCCGTTCGAGTGAGTGTCCGAGCGAGTGAACCTTCCCGCCCCCTGGTGTAAGCGTCTTGAACTTACTTTTTTAATTATTTTCTTCTCTTGTAACCATATGGTGGTGTTATGGTTGTTCGTATTACCATTATCGTTGTTATATAATTATTTCTTCTTAACCTCCACGTATATGCTGTTTTCCAACACAACTATTTCATGCTATTTTTGCCTTTCGTACTTAATTTTATACGCCAATCAAACTTATACACACATACCACTAATTTCGTTATGTTTTCACCTTTTAACTCGCTTTTATACAAGAATTTAATTTAGCACACACACACACACACACACACAAATACTGTATAACCTGACAGCAAATATGCAAAATAGCCTTTGCATACATTAATTGATGAGGAAATGGTAAAGATAATTCCACTATCAATAATACCGGAATATGCAGCACCAGTATGGGACTTGCACTATGAGAAGCATGTTGAGAGATTGGGAAAGCACAAAGGGCAGCCAAAAGGTGGGTGCCAAGCAAGGAGACTATAGTGATATTATAGTCCCCTTGGTGCCAAGTCTGATGAGAGATTAGACAGAGATATAACCACGATCGACTATTGTAGCCTAGCCTACTTGTTGATGGGTAGACTTCAAGAGAGGGAAGGTTGAGTTGACTGCAATCTTGGTGTCTCCTTGTCCTTGGTACTTATCCAGCAGATCTACAACGATTCCCTGACTCAGTAATGACTTGTTGAAAGTAATGAAAATAAGTTGGAATATGATAAATTGCTGAAATAAATGGAAAATACCTAATCCAATAAACGGCCAGCCAGACGGACTGCGCAGCTACATAAACTTATTTGGTTATGATGTAATTAAAGATCATGACATATTGCGTAAAACTTAACGTCAGGAAGCGTCATGCTATGGGAATAGGAGAGACTAGAAGACCAAGTTGATAAGATTAGATGGCGAATGAAGGAATGAGCAAAACAACAACATAAGACCTGGGAGCAGTAATACAGGAAAACCTATCAAGAGGAAAAAAACATACATAAAATCACAAGGATTAAGAACATGCAAGCTGGTACTGAACATTGAAGTGGTAATGTTATACGGACGAAAATTTGTAAAGAAAAGTGATCAAGGATTCTAGACTCCTTGAAAGTGATAATGTCCAAGGTAAGATCTGAGGTGCAATATACGGCAGAAATTAAGGAGAATCAAGAGTAGCAATACGAATTAAGTCTAGAGAAGCTACCATACAAAGATTGAGGAGACTGAATAGACCAACATATGGGTGGGTGGGTGGGTGAGAGAGAGAGAGAGAGAGAGAGAGAGAGAGAGAGAGAGAGAGAGCATAACAAAATAACAATGCATAAATGAACACATGATTGGGTAGCCATGCAAAACTGAACTAATATTTACGACTTTGAAAAAAAGAAGAGGACACACATTGTTGCAAAAACCTGTCAAAAAATATAGAGGGATTTAGCTTCCCATATAAGTTCCTAATTGAGAGATGTTTCAAGTGAGGAACATTCACAGGTTAAAGAATACACTATTAATATTTATAAGACAAGACAACATAAGCATGACTCAAATCTGAAAGCAACAAGCAAACACAAATATACACATAATATCTCTCTCTCTCTCTCTCTCTCTCTCTCTTGTTTAATGACAGACCGCCAATTTAGTAGCTGGGAATACAGGAGTTAAGTCTGTGTGGTCTGTTTTTGCTTGTAATCTCTCTCTCTCTCTCTCTCTCTCAGGAACTTGGCTGGAAGGACTGTGGAGAGTCTCATAACAAATTTTAACACTCATCTACCATTAACAGGTTTGAGAACACCCTCTTGAGTATCTGTTATCACGATATATTTGCTTTACAACACATCTGGTCACTGGAAAAATATATATATGGGAGTGTTTTACAATGACAATGTGGCATATTTACAATAAAATTTTGTTGGCTTACTACAGCAGACAGATATAATAATAATAATAATAATAATAATAATAATAATAATAATAATAATAATAATAATAATAATAGTAGTAGTAATAATAGTAAATTTTTGAGCTGATAATTAAAAGTTACTCATCATCCAATCCATTGCAAGGCCACTGCTGCCTAGAAAGTGCTGATTGTCTGACTTTCAAATTAATTTCCAGCTATACATAATTCTTTCCTCTATAACGGCACAAACTCTGCGTTACACCAATATATCATAATTTGGGGAGGCGTGTGTGTGTGTGTGTGTGTGTGTGTGTGTGTGTGTGTGTGTGTGTGTGTGTGTGTGTGTGTGTGTGTGTTTGGAAGGTTCCACTAACTAATAAACTAATAAATAATAATTCTTCCTACACATACAGGTGCTTTCTTAATTAAGGGGATGGTAAGGTGCATGTTACAGAACTGTGGCATGTAAAATTTTCTCTTGCATATTTTAATGTTTTTTTTTTTCACTACAAATCAGCCTCCGTGGTGTAGTGGTTAGCATGTCTAGCTACAAATCTGCAAGTCCGGGTTCAAATCTGGCATGATAAGTCAGTGTCCAGTCCACCCAGCTGTTCATCCTTCTATTCAGGCTGAGTAACCCTTAGACGGCAGCAGTATTTGAAGAGCTGCTTCCCCAAAATGAATCGTCTATATATATATAGTCGTTGCCGACCTTAGAACCGTAGCATAAATATAGTTACGCCGCATAATGGATGTTTTAACTATTATCTACATATAGATTCTACCGCAATCTGGAAGTGTTGTTATATTTCTATCATAAAGACTTACTGAATTTTGGACCGTCTATATATAGTTCCACCGACGTCTAAGGGTTGAATTGGTACATACTTGCAGAAATCTGTGGAAGGTAAACTGTGGCAACCTAGATGTCATACTGGCCTGAGTTAATGTTCCAACCAACCACCAGCTCAAGGGTAAATGTGGCTGAGTTGAGCGCGGCCATGTGCAGCTTAGGGAATGCGTTACTTTACTTCTGGATGAACCAGTGACTCCACACCAATCTAAAACCCCTCAAACATGCATCCTCTTCACTGTAATACAAATCAATGTGAACACTTAAATGAAAGATGATTTTTTTATCATTTCTTATTTACGAGAAATGAAAAAAAGAATCAAGTATGACAAATAAATATCACGAGGCTTTTCATGGAACACTAAAACATCAAAGAGTGAATCTACATCATCCTGTGGTCTGTCTGTCCTAGAAATAAGAACTGTTGCTGTGTTCATTCATGTGGACAGCAAGGCAACACATCAGGGGAATAACAATAAAACAAAAGCTATTCAGTACTAACACACAGAAAAACTTATATAACTCGGTAACATTTTATAATTGTTAACAAAAAAGAATATATGGTAACTGTGAAAGTCCTCTGAAATAAATAAAAAAAAAAA
The DNA here is from genome assembly GCF_024679095.1 of Eriocheir sinensis. Classification (NCBI taxonomy): domain Eukaryota; kingdom Metazoa; phylum Arthropoda; class Malacostraca; order Decapoda; family Varunidae; genus Eriocheir; species Eriocheir sinensis. The sequence continues at coordinate 3,710,726 of NC_066561.1, forward strand.
GGCCATGGTTTCTTTTTCCCTCCCTCTCTCTCTCTCTCAAAAAATAAAAAAGAGAAGATTTACACTGCAATTGTGTGAAGCGGGACTCAAGTTTTAAAACGGACACAGCTTTGGTTCCGGAGCACACACTGTGAAAAGTACCGGTATCCTGTTTCCTGAAGAGTCCCTAAATGAGAGGTAATGTTCTAGCTGTCTCGTACGGTGTCTTGAAATGTACAGTCACAGAGCAGGCACGGTACAAGACTCCGCTTCTGCTCACACAACACTGTCCTTGAATTCCTTCCTTTTTGCAGTTTCTGTGTTCCCTGATTTGTGGATGTTCTTTTCTACTTCCTTTATTTTTGTTTATTTCCTTTGTTTTGTTGTTCCTTTATTTTCCTTTGCTTTGTTTTTCCTTTATTTTGTTTATTTCCTTTGTGTGTGCATATCACTTTTATCAACTTGAAAACTCTCTATGGGTTATATTTTTCACATATTTGTTCCAGTCTTTTTGGTAAATGTTTCCTGGCTTCTGTTTCTTTCTGTTGCTATGTCAGTGTTAAGTGGATATGTACATTTTACTGTTACTAGGTCAGTGTTCGTTGTAAATGTATGGGGGGTTGTTACCTGTTGTAATGTCCATATCAAATTGAAATGGACACCTTGTTACAGTGTTAGTATTTGGTTAAAATGTCCATCTTTCTATTGCAATGTCATGTCAGGTAGAAATGTAAACTGTCCTGTTGCAATGTCATGTCAGGTAGAAATGTAAACTGTCCTGTTGTAATGTCATGTCAGGCAGAAATGTAAACGTCCTGTTGTAATGTTATGTCAAGTAGAAATGTAAACTGTCCTGTTGTAATGTCATGTCAGGCAGAAATGTAAACGTCCTGTTGCAATGTCATGTCAGGTAGAAATATAAACTGTCCTGTTGTAATGTCATATCAGGTAGAAATGTAAACTGTCCTGTTGTAATGTCATGTCAGGTAGAAATGTAAACTGTCCTGTTGTAATGTCATGTCAGGTAGAAATGTAAACTGTCCTGTTGTAATGTCATGTCAGGTAGAAATGTAAACTGTCCTGTTGTAATGTCATGTCAGGTAGAAATGTAAACTGTCCTGTTGTAATGTCATGTCAGGTAGCAATGTACACCTGCTGCAATGTCATGTTGTAGAAATGTAAAGTGTCTTGTTGTAATGTCATGTCAGGTAGAAATACACACCATCCTGTTACAATCATGTCATGTAGAAGTTTCCTTGTTAACAATGCATGTCTTCATTTCCCATCCTGCGTGCCGCCAGGACAGACAAGGAGGGCCATGCATGTGGTGGAGACAGCCCACTACCGGCATATCACAGGGCGTTACAATATACATATAAACTATGTAAAGGAAAGCTAACAGCAAACACAACCAAAGTAGCCAAGGCAAAGCCATACACAAAAAAAGCCAGTAATTATGACTCACAAGCAATGTAAAAGCAATTCATCCTGACTCAGATAATATGGGGACTCATAAAGATATGCTTCAAATTAGGAAAAAATAATATGACAGAGCATACTGTATCAGGGCAGTGTGGGTAATATTCTGACTACAAACCAACGGAAAGTGTGAAGAGTGCAAAGGTTAAATATAAATAAGGCTATTCTATTACCAGTAACACAATGGTGCATGAAGAGAGACCAGGTGGTGTGGTGAAGGCAGAGCATTGGCTTATCACCTAAAACTGACACACACACTCGAGAGAACACATGTTGGGCTCCTCATGTTACTAACGGAACCTGTGCATCCGCCCCAGCCAGGACCTGCTGCCACCGCTGCTCCCTCACTACACAAGTGCTTTACAATGTCCCAAAGGCTGTGGCTACCCGAACTCAACACCCATCTACAAAAGGTGCAAATGGAAGACTAAATGAGTATTAATTTCTTCTGTGAGATATTTTTTTTTTTTTTTTTACTTTTCCATTTCTCAAGACTTGAAAGCTAAAAACTCATATACAATTTCTTGGAAGGGGTCCAGATTTAATGCTTACTCCTTGTAGTGCACATTAACCCGGTAGCAGCAGGGATCATGTTTCTTAATGGTCCCTCCAAGCGAGAAAAATGAGAAAAAATCACCCCTCACACAAACCATTTCATAATATATATCAAAGCATTTGTGATCAGATTATGTATCGTCTATATTTGGGGGTATAAATCATGGTACAAATTTGGCTCGTCGCTGCTACACGGTAAAGCCACAAATTTGGCCCGTCGCTGCTACACGATAAAGCCACAAATTTGGCCCATTGCTGCTACCGGGTTAATGGAAAAGTAAGAAATAAATTGCATGAATGGAAGATGTAGAAGTTCAAGAGGGGAGTGTCAAGATGCCTCCCCATACAAAATTGACCTCTATTCTGGCCACTCCTGTTTGCTTATATATGAGCAGCGATTAGTGGACCTTTCTGTTTTCTTCTTTGTTCATTGCCCTTAAGCTGTTTACTATAAAAAAAAAAAGTTGGGTACTCCTCCCTCCTGATCAACCTCGCTGGATCAGTCACATCTGGCAATCTGTTAAGGGTTGGCGTCACTGCCCGTAGATTTGTGTCATGCTCCAGAGACGAGGCTTCACTGGTAGGATATGTCCACTAATTAATATGCACAATTCTAATTCATACTCATCAAAAATAAATGTGCTCTGGAAAATGGAGCTAAGGTATGAAAATGAACTTGTTTAGCAATTTCTATGTAGACGAATGCTCACTTTCAAAACTTTGCTCAACTCACCACGGCAGTTTTGTTTCCTTGATATGAGTATTAATAATTGGAGTGGTGCACACCGATGCCAAATTATCGTACTCAGAACATCGTACAGTCATCCCTCAAATAGTACGGTTTCCAATGGTTCGGTTTTGGTTTTATGTGGATTTTCTAAGAAGATTTTTTAGGATTTTTAAATTTCCCGACGAGCGGGAAATTTAAAAATCCTTAAAAGATCTTCTATGACAATCCGTATAAAACCGAAACCAAACTATTGGAAACCGTACTATTTGAGAGACGATTGTATTTACCAGTTTCTGACCCAAGACTAATGCAAAAAAACACCAACAACTAACCATTTCAATGATAACTATAAATGAATCTAGTTATCGGGGTGGAGGTGACAGTTTTGGGGTCGGAAATCAGCAAATATAAAAGCTTGAGTACGACAATCTGGCAACGTTGGCGGTGCATAACAATTGGTGGACATAGGGTCGCATTATAAGACATTTCGACGCTCAAGAACGCATATCTGACAAGGCTTTCGTAGGAGTTGTGGGCATTTCCAGGAATAGTTTTATGACCCTGGTGGTAGTGTGACCCTTCTCCTGTACCATGAACCTGAAGAAACACTCACTAGAACCTGACTGACCCCCTCTTCAGCCTTTAGAAATAGCTCATGTGAGAAACCAAAGTGTCTATGCAAAAGCCAACCAACAGGGCAGGACTTTTTTTTACAGCAAGGGAGGCAGCTCAAGGGCAAAAAATCAAACAAAACAAAAAGACAGTCCACTAGGCACTGCTCAAATAAACGAAGAAAAGGTTAAGTAGCCAGATAAGAGGTCAATTTCAGTGGAACAGGTGTCTTGGTGCTTTCCTCTATAGCTCACTGGAAACACTAACACCTCCCCCTGCCCTTTTGCCTAACTACCTGAGGCAATACGCTGTTACCCCCACACACCCTTTGACACAATGGGCCAGTTTTACACTCCAATACAGCACGTTCGTAAGCTCCCCGGCCGAACAAAATACAACAAAAAAGCCTTGTAGCTCTAGTGTTTGGCGTTGATATAAAAAGAAGGGGGAACTTTTAGGAAACAACAACGGAAATCACTTTATTAGTATCTGGTATTGAGAAGTAACATTTCATTGTGGGGAATATAGTCTGGTATAAGCCAACATTGCCAGATTGTCGTACTCTGCTTCTTATGTTTTCCGATTTCTGCCCCATAAATTGCTTTCAACACCCAAATAACTGCCTTCGTATATGGTTATCGTTTAAATGGTTAATTATTGGTGCTTCTTGGCAACAGTTATGGGCCAGAAACCAGTAAATACGCAGCTCTGAGCACGATAATCTGGAAGCTGTGGTTTGAGCGCTGACCATAGCTCTGTGTTGGACCGTCGAACTGGCCCAATCTCAGGCTTCCTCACACCATGACACTATCCCGTTCCCAAACACCAGCTGACAAATTCCTCGTCTGGCAACCTTCCCAGTTATCTCGCCACAACAATCAACTTAGCTCTCTCACCCCAGCTGCTCGTCTTCCCTTCCTTCAAACCTTCCCAGCTGGCGATCATCCTATTTTTTTTCTTCTTTTTTTCAGTTTATTAATATCTGGTATCGAGTAGAAGTAATGGGTTATTGTGGAGAATACAGTCTGGTTTGAGCGCTGACCATAACTCTGTGTTGGACTGTCGAACTGCCCCAATCTCAGGCTTCCTCACACCATGACACTATCCCGTTCCCAGACAACAGCTGACAAATTCCTCGCCTTCCACCCTTCCCAGTTCTCTCGCCCCAACAATCAACTTAGCTCCCTCTCCCCAGCTGCTCATCTTCCCTGCAACGTTGCCAGATTGTCGTACTCAGCCGATTATATTTCCCGACTTCCTACCCCTAAACTGTCTTCTGGGCTCCAATAACGAAACTCATTTATAGTTATCGTTAAAAGAGATAGATCCTGGTGTTTCTTGGCAATAGATAGGCGTCAGAAACCGGTAAATACTGTGCTCTGAGTACGATGACCTGGCAATGGTGCTTCCCTGCCTTGAAACCTTCCCAGTTGGTGATCTTCATAGTTTTTTTTTTCTCCCCAACTAGTAACCTTCCCAGTTCTCTCACCCCAACAATCAAATTATCTCCCTCTCCCCAGCTGGTCATCTTCCTTGACTTGAAACCTTCCCAGCTCTCTCTCCCCAGTTGGTGATCTTCCTAGTTTTTTTTTTTTTTCTCCCCAACTAGTAACCTTCCCAGTTCTCTCACCCCAACAATCAAATTATCTCCCTCTCCCCAGCTGGTCATCTTCCTTGACTTGAAACCTTCCCAGCTCTCTCTCTCCCCAGCTGGTGATCTTCCTGTTTTTTTTTCTTCTCCCCAGCTTGTAACCTTCCCAGATCTCTCACCCATGTTGGCAACCTTTCCAGTCCTCTCTCCCCAGCTAACAATGTTTCTAGTTCTTTCTCCCCTGCTGGTAACCTTCCCAGCTATAACTCCCCAGCTAGTATACCTCCTCTCCCCCACACTGGGCCTCATTAAAGCTCATTCCCACTCACACTAACTCATTCTGCTTCTTGCCATCACTATCAAGCCAGCGCCAACCCACTCTCTATCTGGCATAATTTTTTTCCCTTGCACTTCACTTGAAACACTCACTAGTCCTCATTAAAGCTGGATTTGTCCCACTAACACTACCTGGCTCTCTGCTTAGCTTTAGGTATGCAAAACAATATGCTCTTCAACTTTCTAACACTACCTGGTACTCTCCACGACTCTCCCACCTTTTACGTACCCCAAATGATACCCTCAAACCCAAGTCTCACATGCCAACCCACCCCTCTTACAAACACTACCTGGCCCTCTGCTTGGGTAAATATATGCAAATCAAGATTCTCCTTAACTTTCTAACACTAGCTGACATCCTCAAAGACTTTTATAACGCTTACCCCAGATGGTGCTCACTAACCTAACTCTCACACGCCAACCCACCCCTCTTACAAACACTACCTGGCTCTCCGCTTGGGTAAATATATGCAAATCAAGACTCTCCTCAACTACCAGACTCTCTCTCCTATCTAGTTTTCATGTGCCAGGCAGCTCCTCCCCCTGACCCTCTCCTCATCAGCTGAGTACACCAATTAACAGCCTCCTTCTCCCTCCCGTTCCTTCACACCAGCTGGTCCTCTGTACAACCCAGCAGATTCTGGCCGGTAAAAGGCACAGAGTAAGCATATTGTTGTTGTTATTGATGTTTTTGTAATGTTATTATTGTTGTTGTTGTTATAGTTATTGTATTGAAGTCTCTCTCCCCTTCTCTCTCAAATACATACACCCTCTTACAAAACAATAATGATAACTATGACAAACTTGCTGTATGATGATGACAACATTGATGATAATAATAATAATAATAATAATAATAATAATAATAATAATAATAATAATAATAATAATAATGATAAGCTACAGCAAAGAACTAATGACAAAGAATGAAATATAGAATAAAAGAGGTTCAAACTTCTTGCTCACAGAAAGCAAACATACATATATCGCATAAGACTTGATAGATGTGTGTGTGTGTGTGTGTGTGTGTGTGTGTGTGTGAAAATTTTAAATGAGAAGGATGGGCTCTGCAGGCTAATAATTCTACTTTCTATACCAGTGTTGTCCAAAGTGGGTGGCGCAGTAATATCCAAGGGGAACGTGAAAAGGTAATGATCAAATAGAATATATATTTCCCACCATTATGTCATCTGGCTTTTTTAATCAGCAACTTAACTATAGTGAAGAGCTGTACACACTCAATGGTCTCCAAAAACTGCAAGAAGTTCAAGAGTTTATAGTTAGGTTTTGGAGTTGCCTAAAGGTGGCTTTACACAGGGCAACTTGCGGCAACTTTTGCAACCGGCTACCATTTTAGGTCTCGGTCTTGGGCAAAAATGGCACTGTTGTCGCTCCATCCGGCAAGTTCAAAATGCTGGTCTTCACCGGCAATACTGGCAATTTTTATTACCGCGTCAACACATTGTTCAGCCTGTGTGCCACATCCTCACCTGTTATCACTGGCCAAATGGAAGTATTATGAATATTCAATTTTTACAATGAGTTGAAGTAGTCAGATGCTGCAGGAGGAACATATCAGTGTGCGCATATTAAAAATAGGGGAAAATGGGCCGCCCAAAACTGCCCAAGGCCTCGACTTGGTGATTCCCTTCTCTGGCATCTCCGTAGTGAGCAGACAAAGGGCACACGTCAGTAAGCTTAAATAAGTTAGGCACAAAAGGAGTTATTGCAGATTTGTTGTAGAGGTAAATACTGTATACTCAGGAACAGCCTGCCTCAGTCATTGGCACTGATGGTCCTCACCGAACATCAAAAATGTATCTCATTCGGTAAAAAATTGACCCTAGGAGTAAGATCGCTGACTGCTGCCTGTCATGAGGGGTGGATGCCTGCTGCCGCCAGCAGTGTGAACAAGTCAATGGTGGTTATGTCTAGGGAGAGGAGTTGGGTGCACAAAGGCACTCGGTGGGAGTGGAAGCGTGGGCAGTGCAGCAGGAGGTGCTCAATGGTCTTGACGGTCCTGCACCAGGGGCAGTGAGGGTCAGGGGACAGACATGAGCGGTGAAGGTGAGCGCTGAGTGTTGTGTGGCCCAGGCGGAGGCGCAAGAGAGCTTCTAAAAAACGATGTGGTTTGTTTGGTTATTCTGGCAAGACCCAGACTAAGACTACCCAGATGCCTTCCCATGAAAATACATTGGCAATATAATTGCCAAAAACTCTAGCCAACTACCTATTGCCAGTGTTTCCAGCTGGAAAAAGTGCCCCATGTAAAGCCACCTTAAGATGAGGACACTGACCAAGGAGACAAAGACTGGAACATCATAATCCTTTTGGATCAGCCTATTTCTGTGGGGCCCAACTCTTTGAAATGTGATATCAAGTCACAGCAGAGCCTGGCACAAAACTTAACACTTGCAGTTGTCACTACCTTCTAGAGCGGCGGAGTTGATCAGTGAATATCAATCTTGCTTTTAAAAGTGAGTTTCAAGAAAGCTTCATACATTTTGTTTGGGTTTATTAGCTCAGTACTGAATCCTTTATTTTCTAGTATGTAACTATATAGTAGAATATCCTTTTCTTTTCTTGACTGGCTCTTCAATCTTTAGTTTACTGATCAAAGGAAAACTTGAAGGTAAAATAAGTTGAGGTGTACAGAAGGGGAAAAAAGTTTGGACAACACTGTTCTATACCGCGAGGGCCGGGCAGGGAAGGGCAGGGATGTGCTGTGAGACAAGGAGGCGACTGTGATGACTACAACTCTAGGGTGGTGACTGGTCCAGTTATTGAGAAGCAGCACTACCACCACCACCACCACCACCACTACCAGCTTTACATTGTCCCCACACACAAAATTCAGATAATTTAATGAAACAAAACTAATAATTGGCTCACCACTAAAGAAACAACTCAAATTAACTCTTCGGACTGCTATCTTTAAGCAACAACTAAAAAGAAACCCTCAGCAATTTTGAACTCTCCAGAACATTGATGTAGTAATTTTTTAAAACCTCTGGAATGGTAACTCAAATAGCATTCACTGGACCAAGAGCTTTCCAAAGTAACCAAACTAAACACTTGGATTTCTTCTCCCACGCCCCGGTGCAGCTCCGGCCACAGCGAGGGAAGTACGTATGGGACGCGGCAACACACACGACACTAGCCATCGCCTTGCTCACCACCCGATGGCAGTTCAACGCATCGTCAACACAATCACCCTGTACAACGGGTTAACCTAAAATATTTTGTAGGGAAGCAGTACTCTTCATTTTTTTTACATCCTCTCCTTCACTCGAATTAATGACCTTTAACTTTACTCTTGCTGCGCGTCATGTATTTGGTGTTGGAACTGCTGCCGTTCTTCTCTGGGGCAGCGACGTGCCCTGAGCATGAGGGTGGGTGAGGAACGATGGTGAAGAGCATGATGTTAAGGTGTTGGCAGATCTCTAGACACACCTGCCGGCAGTACTTGATGAGGTCGTAGATCACGTACACCTGAAAGACAAACACACTCACTGAAAACAGGATTGCCATAGAAAAATAATCCTTACTTCTATAGTTTGAACCGAACCATTTACAAATCCTGGGCCAGAGCTGAAAGGCCGCTGAAGACAGTGAAATATATAGCCGACGTTCGGAGATGAATACCAGCACTACAGACAAATGTTCTCCTGTGTTTTCCTAATGAAGTGTCAACATCTTAACATTTACAATGGTGCAAGCACAGATAAGTATCACACATCTTGCAGTACTTACACACACGACATAGAGCAAGGCTTTCTCTGGGATGGGGCAGTTGAAATATTGGTTGAGGAAGAGAGCACCAGGGCCCAGCAGGGAGGCATCGCTGTACGCCATTTCACTCTTCGTCATGTGAGCCACCTGCACACACACACGAGTAGGAGTAAATTATTACATTAGTGTCACATCATCAGGAAATAGTCCTATTTTTCCACAGCCCAGGTGAGAAGTCAAAATGTCCTCCTTGACAAGCTGTACTGTCAGAGCCTATGAAGGGAAGGAGGAGTCTCACTACACGATGCTCAGGTCACATGCTCACCATTTCACAGCAAAGCAAATTAAACATATCATTCTAAGTTCCTAAATGAGGGTCCTGCCAAGGGTACCATATTATTAACTTGTATTATCTATTTTAATAAGTAATATAAAAATGACAAGTTTGGTATGATAGCATTATGATGGGCTCTGAATTCCTTTGAAAAAAAAAACTATGATATATGTAGGTCAAAGTATATCACTAATGCAACCATGGCATCACCATCAGTGCCTTTGTGGTGCAGTGGTTAGGCTTCCTAACTACAAATCTGTGGGCCTGTGTTTGAATCCCAGGCTGGGGAGTCAGTAAGCAGACAACCCAGCTGTTCATCCTTCTTTTGGGGATGGTCGAAAAATGGGTACCTGGGAAAACCTGGGGCAGGTACACTGTGGTAATCTTTTTTTTTTTTTTTTTTTTTTTTTACAACAAAGGAGGCAGCTCAAGGGCACAAAAAAAGAAAACAATAATAAAAAAAAAGCCCGCTACTTGCTGCTCCCAAAACCTGGACATCACACTGGTTCACAGGCTCAAGGCACAAGGGTGTGGAGACGAGCACTGCCACCACTCCCAGCTACAGCGATGCTCCCAACTTTATCATCACAGTATACATATTTGGGTGATACATTGTGTGCAGTGTACTACTGAGAGACTGTGCCTATATTTATTGTTGAAAAAATGTACTGAAAAATGTAATGCTGTACAACCCATTACAGTCCCCCTACTACTGACGGAGAAAAGCAAAATCTAGGTAGTTATGAGATACTGGCCTTAAAAAGAAAAAATATCCTCTTATATTATACACCTAATGAGTAACTCTAATATGTGGGTATCAATTATAAAGGTAACAATGGGTGCATACACTATAGCTATGTGTGGCTGTGGTGATCATCTCAGATCCGTGGGCCCTTTGAGCCTGTGCTAGGGAAGAACCAGTTACCCCGGGACAAAGGCCAATGTGAGATCCAGAATTGACACCCAGGTAACTATTTATCAACCAGCCCAAAAGGGAGGATGAACTGCTGGGTGAGTTGTACGCCGACTGCCCGGGTCAGGATTCACACCCAAGCCCACAGACTCTTCACCTACCTTTAACAGAACTAAGGAAAATCTCTATATGCAGTTATCAACTAATTATATATAAAAATTGCCACCCATACCGACGTTGCCAGATTGTCGTACTCAGCCGCTTATATTTTCCGACTTCCTACCCCAAAATTGTCTTCTGGGCTCCAATAACGAAACTCATTTATAGTTATCGTTAAAAGTTAGATCCTGCTGTTTCTTGGCAATAGTTAGGCGTCAGAAACCAGTAAATACTATGCTCTGAGTACGACAATCTGGCAACGGTGATCCATACCTTAATATACTCTTTCAAAACCCTTCTCTCAAACCACCACTCCAAAGAATCATCTAAAGGCACACCATACGACCCCCTCACCACACCAAACAACCCCTTCACCACACCAAACAACCCCCTCACCACACCAAACAACCCCCTCACCACACCAAACAACCCCCTCACCACACCAAACAACCCCCTCACCACACCAAACAACCCCCTCACCACACCAAACAACCCCCTCACCACACCAAACAACTCCCTCACCACACCAAACAACTCCCTCACCACACCAAACGACCCCCTCACAACACCAAACAACTCCCTCACCACACCAAACGACTCCCTCACCACACCAAACAACCCCCTCACCGCACCAAACAACCCCCTCACCACGCCAAACTCGCCCCGTTGACTCACCACAAGACGGTTGGTGACCCGGGCCGAGACACAGCCAAAGGTGAGCAAGTAGACGATGGGGTTTTGCAGGTAGAGGTTCTCAGGGCTCTTCCAGGCAATGAGAATAGCTGGTGCCAGGATGTATATGAGAGGCACCACTGGCGACAACACACTGGTGCCCTGCAATGGGGACTCCGCTGATTACTCCGATCACTCGTGTTTATACTCAACTTTGCACTATAGGTCACAGGGATACAAACTCACTCATGCATTACAGGGATATACTTAGTCATATTATAGGGATACACACTCATATATTACAAGGATATATTCAGTCATACATAAGATACATACTCAATCATATGTTACTGGGATACATACTCAATCATATATTACAGGGATACATACTTAATCATACATTACAGATACTTACTCAATCATACAGTACAGGGATACATACTCAGTCATACATTACAGATACATACTCAGTCATACATTACTGGGATACATACTCATTCATACATTACTGGGATACATACTCATTCATACATTACAGGGATACATACTCAATCATACATTACAGATACATACTCAGTCATACATTACTGGGATACATACTCAATCATACATTACAGGGATACATACTCAATCATACATTACTGGGATACATACTCAATCATACATTACAGGGATACATACTCAATCATACATTACAGGGACATACTCAGTCATACATTACAGATACATACTAAATCACATGTTACTGGGATACATAGTCATATATTACAGGGATATATTCAGTCATATGAAAGACACATACTAAATCATACATTACTGGGATACATACTCAATCATACAGTACAGGTATACATACTCAGTCATACTTATTGAATTAACATACATATGCTAACACACACACACACTTTGAAGGATGCATACTCAGATATTTGGACACCTTTGTACTGATATTCAAACATAAATATACTTCAAAAATGTGAACTTCAATATTGTCTTCATCAATGACACATTTATCCTTTCATTCATTCATCTTTAACGCCTGCTCCAAGGGGCTCCCACCACGGGATGGCCACGGCAGAAGAGTTTCCATCTCTCTCTATCCAGACACTCCCTCCTTGCCTGCTCAAAGTTTCTCAAGGACCTTTCAACACTCTGCTTGCACCCTATCTCTCCATTTCACTGGAGGTCGTCCTCTAGCATTCCCTCCCTCTATCTCACTCACATACACCTTTCTGGTCATCTTACTCTCCTCCATTTGCTCCATGTGGCCAAACCACTTTAAAGTCTGTCGCTTCACTTCTTCCACCATTCCACACTTCTTCCCTTCACCCATGAGACATATTCCAAAACACTTGTACACACTTTCATTACTCATTCCATCCATTCTACTCACACCACAAGCACTCCTCAAATAACTCATTACCACTGCCTGCACTCTAGACCTCTGACTTTCATTCCAGGCCCACGCTTCAATTGCATATGTGAGGGTTGGTATTATTATTGTATTTCTCAAATCCCACTTCTGCCATTCATGATTCATCCCAAAGACCCTACCACCCTTCTTCCTTGCAATGCCCTTTCTCTTGTCTCTCCTTCTGTACCACCTTACACACATTTACACACATCCAAAATAAAAATAAAAATAACATACGCTAGTAGGGAGAAAAATTATTACATCCATACAACATACTATTTACGCAATCATTCACTCTATTCCCAAACATACAACATACTCCCATACATACTCATTCAACATATTCTCAAACATACTCATTCACTCTTCCCAAAACATTCCCAAATATACAACATTCTCCTATACATACTCACTCAACATATCCTCAAACATACTCATTCACTCTTCCCAAAACATTCCCAAACATACAACATACTCCTATACATACTCACTCAACATATTCTCAAACATACTCATTCACTCTACTTCCAAAACATTCCCAAACATACAACATACTCCCATACATACTCATTCAATATATTCTCAAACACTCATTCACTCTTCCCAAAACATTCCCAAACATACAACATATTCCCATACATACTTATTCATTCTATTCCCAAACATACAACATACATACAGTCTTCACCATACGCCAAAACACATTCACTATAACCTTCACCATATACCCAAACATAACACAACATACTCTCCCCATCATTCATCACATCCTCAAACACACAATATACAACATACTCTCAACACAACATTTCAACATACTTTCCAAACCATCACCACATACACTTAACTGCACACTCACAATAACTAAAGCAACATATCCCTCATTACACCATGCACACACCAATGCTTACCACTCTACAATCAACAGACAGCACTGAGGAGTCATATACAATTACTGGTACAATCAACAACCACAACAATACAAGCAGGTCTTTACAAATGCCATCACCACACTGCCACAAATGCAATATACACTACACACAACACAAGGCAGATATCATTACACAGTTACTAGAACCAGCCATTCAGGGACACACATACGCTACTGGATAGAAACAGAAGCTAGTCAGGTATCGCACACACGCACACACACACACACTCCCCCCCCTCACACACACACACACACACACGTTACAAAAGACATGCTATTAAACAACATATGAATATGCTCCATGCACAAATAATCTCAGGCATAGTGAAGCAGTATTTCCAAGTGACAACCACCACATGCAAAATTTAAGCATCCACAACCACCAATCTTGTGTGCACTATGAGCAGTAGTAAAAGCAGACTAATTACAAGCAAGAGGAGAAGTAACAAGAAGCGAAAGAGTTCCCAATGTTTCCAAAAAATATTTCCCAAAGTCATGATGTTGCTGTCTTCCTTATGTTGCTCCCTAACAGGCGGCAAAGTCCTCTCCGATGCATCAACAAGCTGCTTGGTCTACGGTTTAGTACATTATAAGCCTCTGATCAAACCTCTGTCCAGCCCTGTAACAGTACTTCAAGGCTTGGGGAATAAGAAAACCAACCCTACTCAAGAGTGAAACCTGTGGCGAGGAAAAGGGCCAAGCCTACTCAGTACACCTTGCATGTGAGGGCCGCTAGGAAGCCCAGACTCACAGCGACAGTGGAGCCGTTCTTGCCTGCTCCCGAGTAGGGGACACCGGACATGTAGGAGTAACCCAAGAGCAGCTGACACACCAGGATTCCATACACTATTACGTATTGTACCGAGACTTCCAGCAGCTGCAAAACACCAAACGGAAGGGGTGGCATTGCGCTCCTGGGACTGACAAGAGCACATGGCTCACTCAGCACATAGGAGACACATTATTGGTGGGGCCAGGGGGGGGTAATACAGAAAACAGGACAATACATGGAGGGAAAAGTTGGAAAGTTTTGTTGAGTCGGCGCAACATCTCTGGTCATATGCCAGAGAGAGACAGAAGGGGAAGGAATTATAGGAGAAGGGAACAGATCCCAGGAGATGGGACACAACCCCCGATTAATACCTGGTACCCATTCACTGCTGGGTGGACAGGGGCGTAGGGTATCGGAAAAGCCACCCAAATTTTTCCACTCCGCCTGGGAATCGAACCCAGGCTCTCTCGGTTGTGAGCCGAGTGCCCCCATAACATATACATGGAGGGAACATTTCTTATAGCCTCTCAGAACCACACCTCTTATAACTTCTTAATACCACACCTATTGAAACCTTTTAGCACCAGATGAAGCACCCTTTTGTAGCTAGCATTCCCCACATAGCTCCTTCATCACACACCAGGTACATTATTGGTGGGTTCAAGGGTGGGTAAGACTCAACATAAGGCCAACACATGGAGGCTACAGAGCACCATATGATAGCATCCCTCTGTAGCCTGCATTTCACGCCTCCATCAACACGCAAGACACATTATTCCTGGGTTCAGAGGGGAGTAAGATTGGACGTGAGGACAACACAGGGATGGAACACCTTAACACAAAATGCCATCCTTCAGCACCCAAGACTGAGACACAGGACAGAGGAAGTCACTTACCCAAAACATACCAATGCAAACTGTTAGCGTAGGGACACTCCACCGAGAGGCTTTAATTCTAATTACACAATGGGTGAGAGTGGAAGCTTTTCGCATCAAAACTGTTACTCTTCCACTATACATGGGAAGAGAAAGGCACTCTCAACATTATACTTTTTCTGTATCTGCCCTTTTTTCCTTAGCGACTGACCCTCTCACACGAAGCAACACACATATGGCCAAACTAAAAAAGATCTTACAGCACCTCATAAGAAAACCCCAAAAGAATTAGAGCTTATTGAATTGAGCTGAACTGAATCATCGTACATCCCAGAACTTACTGAAAAGAACAAGTACACACAGACACACACATACACTCACACACACACACACATATAGAGTGATAGATGTGTGGAATGGGCTAATGGAAGATGTTGTGAGGGAAAAAAGTGTCAAACAGTTTAATGAAAGACTGGACGATTATAGACATGGAGACGAGACCACATGAATGCAGCCCAGGCCCTGTAGTTTTTGTCTTTTTACAGTAAAGGAAGCAGCTGTATACTAGAACCAGGTAAACACACACACACACACACACACACACACACACACACAAGATGCTCCCCACAGGCCTCTACTCCCCACCACAGCCACAGGTGCCGGGTGTCGCTGCCTGCCACTTACAGCAATGGTGGACCCGTTCCTGCCAGCACCCCCCCAGAGGATGATGGGGATGTTGAACCACAATTGGGTGCCCACTTGCAAGAGACCAAAGATTACATAGATCACGATAAATTCAAGCCCTGTACCTGGAATCTAATACAAAAATGCACACTGTTACTGATGGGTTTTAGAGGCATGAAAAAAAAAGAATGGGTTAGGAGGAAGATTATGTGTGACTCTGCAGGCAAGTTTAGCAAAGAAAGATCAAGTGTTGAGAAGCAGTTTGTGGTGAAGCTGAGCAAGATCACACAGGTGAGGGGCCCAGCCTTGCCCTCAGTCAGCGGCCAGCAGTACTCCTGGCCACACAAGCATGGGAAGGTGAGGGACACACGTGCTCACTCAGTGTCATGCGGTCACCAGGAAATCACATGCCAGGGGTCAAGTGCAAATTAATAAAAAGAAAAAAACATAATGCATTAAATAATAGGCTGGAGTGAGGCAAGATGCAGTTCAGCAGCCATGCGGTGAGGCGGTGGTGATCAGCAACGTCGTCTGTGAGAACAGGAAACTTACGGCAACTGTGGAGCCATTGCGGCCCGCGCCTCTCTCGACGAGAATTATCTTAAAATTATTATAGAGAGCCACGGCCGCTGCCACGACCCCGATCAGCGTCGGGACACACTTGAGGGGCAGCCACAGCACAGGCACCTGGGGGCCACACAGCACAGGACTCAGCTCATGGGGAAACACTTGTGAAACACTTCCAATCTTGCACGACCGACTCTACCACACCTTCCTTCCTGCCTCTACTTTATGTACAGCTGCAGACAAAAACACTGATCCAGAAGGTATAACAACTGAGGCATGGAGGTGAAACAGTGGGATGGCTGTTAAAGGGCTAAAGACTCTACAAATAGGCTGGTGCACTCCTAAAAGATGGTAGTGTAGTAGTAAAGAGGAGCGATTGGATTAGTGTGGAGTGAGACAGAGCTGTGTGATGACTCCTTTGCTTCTTGATATATACATGGATGGGTGTATGAGACAGGTGCAAGTGAGGGTAAGGGGTAGTGGTGGAAAACTGAGCATGAATGGTGTGGTGTAGACACTAGTAGCATGTGGAGTGGTGGAATGAGTTAAGTTCATTGAAATATTTAGATATGTTATGAGAATGCAGGGTATGGACTTTGTGGCAAGGGCTTGTGAGTGAAATGGGAAGGTGGGGAGAACCGCTGCCAGATTATCGTACACAGAGCTGCGTGTTTACCGGTTTCTCGCCCATAACTGTTGGCAAGAAGTATAATTAACCATTTAAACGATAACCATATATGAAGTCAGTTATTTGCGTGATGAAAGCAGTTTTTGGGTCGTAAATCAGCAAACATAAGAGGCAGAGTACGACAATCCGGCAATGTTGGTGGAGAGTGGCAGGGAGAGCACTATAGTCAGTTCCACGAGAGCTGGCACAGATTTTCCTTCAGGGGTGGACTCACGGACTTGGTATCATTGCATGGGTGATGGTACTGCGCGCTCATTGGCCAACTCTTAATTTGTTCTGATGCGCATAAAATTGACTTTGTATTCCTACCAAAACCCTTTGTGAGTTGTAAGGTAACAGATTGCACCGATAAAAACTAATGCAATAATGTCTTTATTGATAAGTATGTGCCTTTTGAAGTATTACAAATTAATCTGAAACAACATTCATAACAAAACTATGTCAGAACTGCACATAAACAGACAATGTCCAGCGACTGAAGTTAACTGTTGAGGCTAGACTTATTTTACTACTACAAAGTGCTAGGCTACAGTCCAATTAACTCATTTATTGTAAGATTTCTTGGTATATTTTTAGGCCTAGCTTAGTCATAATGTGCAGTGATGCTATGGAGTCACAACGGAAACATTGGCCCAAAGCCCCGACCACACTGGGCGTCAGGTTGTGGGATGTGTTGCGCAACTCAATTTTGTGCGGAGTAGCCAACCGTATTGTGAGTCAGCCACCACCACCAGGCCCCAAGTTGTGCAATGTTACGCCTCGAGCACCCCTTGCAGAATTGCTGACCCCCAATGACTTGCTAAAAACTCCTAATACTTTATGTTTTGCTCTGATTCAGTTAAATTACGCTACTGCTTTACAAACAAAAAATGAGGCTGAATTACACTACGATTGGCTCAGATCTAGTAAAAAACAGCCAATGAGCGGTGCGGAGACCGTCACTCAAGCATTGACGCCAAGTCCACGAGTTCACCCATGAAGGAAAATCTCCGCCAGCTCTCGTGGAACCAATTACAGTAAAGGGCATCGACAGGAGTGAGGAATATCTTAAGGAGGGAAATGGGGAGGTGTGTGAGTGCTACAAGTGTCTGGACAGGAAGAACTGGAGACTATTCTACAGTGGCCATCCATTGAAGTATGTAGTAAGTTTTTTATTTGTTTTTTTTATATAGGGAAGGAGGCAGCTCAAGGGGAAACAAAAAGAGTCTGCTGATGCTGCTCCTGCAAAAGAGTAGAGGTAGAACAAGAAGAACAAGAACAAGAAGAGGAAGAAGAAGAAAAGCAAGAACAAGAACAAGAAAAAGAAGAGGAAGAAGAAGAAGAAAAGCAAGAAAAACAAGAACAAAAAAAGAAGAGGAAGAAGAAGAAAAGCAAGAAGAACAAGAACAAGAATTAGAAAAAGAACAAGACCAGAACATGAAAAAGGAGAGCAAATAATGATCCACTTTTCTCTAGGCTCATTGTGACTTAGTACCTCCTTTCCACACGGCAAGTCACACAGGGTAGGAGGAGAAAGGAGGGTAAGGGAGGGAGCAAGGGGAGAGGGGGGTGAACTGGCACGGTACAAACATGGGCTGCAAACTCAAGAATATATAAAGTAAGGCAGCTTGATGTTTCTATCCACACAAGGACCTAATTTAACCCGGTAGAAGCGACGGGCCAAATTTGTGGCTTTACCGTGTAGCAGCGACGGGCCAAATTTGTGCCATGATTTAACCCCCCCAAAATAGATGATACATAAACTGATCACAAATGCGTTGATATGTATTATGAAATGGTTTGTGTGAGTGATGATTTTTTCTCATTTTTCTCGCTTAGAGGGACCATTAAGAAACATGATCCCTGCTGCTACTGGGTTAAGACCTACGTTCCTGCTTCTATTATCAGATTTTTGCTCCATTTCTGTTGCATTGAGTCACTATGAGTAATCTTCCACAAGCCTGCTTCTGACAATCACCTGTCTTCTAATCTTCACTATCACCAGACAAATCTATGTTATGCACCCCAGACAGTGCATTGCCTCACAACAACCTTCCAATCCACCCCGAGAGATTCCTTATCACACACTAGATCCCGAGGGAGTGTCACGCCACACCTGCTCGCTATCTTAAAACCACATGCTCAGGTTTTAGGTGAGTGTTTTTGTCCCAGTGAAGGGAGCGGCTCAAGGACACAGAAAAGGATCACTAGTCACTGCTTCTGTAATACATGATAAAACTCTCTTCTTGCCGCTCAGAAAAGAGTTAAAAACTAAAAATGTAATTATGCAATTTTTGGATTCTTTAAAATATTGCATACACTCATGTAATAGATAATCACAAGTAAAAGTCAACCTCCCAAGGGTTTAATATTTTCAGTTGAGGAATAAATTCAATGACAGAAAAGCAGAATCCATGTAAAAGTCAAGCCTATATATCATTTATTTAATGATATATAGATATGTAGATGCCATTCTTGTTTCTATGAGTCAGAGGACTGGCTGTATGTCTTTTTGGTCTCTGCCTGGTGTTGCCATCCTGCTGCTCAACACGATGGCAACACCAGGCAGGCCAATAAGACATACAGCCGGTCCTCTGACTCAGGGAAACAAAAGTGGCAAATACAAGCCAGATTAGGAGAGGCAACAGCACTCACACTTTTTTTAATCATACCAAAAATTCAGATTCTTGCATTTTTCAAGCAACACCTTCCCCTTATGATTGGCAAAATTGAGGGTCCACTGTATTTCAATGATTATGACAGTATTAACAGGAAATGCAATTTACTAATAAACTAATAAAACACTAATAAAGAAAATCATGTGTTGGTTGCAGCAGCAGCAGCCTTACCGTGAGTGACCAGAAATCGGAGCCAAATATGACAGAGATGGCGTGGATGATCATCACGCCAAACTGGGCCTCCGTCACATCCACCAGGCCGAAGCGCAGCGTGCCTGGAACACAACAGATGCATAAATTAATTAATAATCACAAAATAGTAATGGTGAAAACTAAGATAGATAGATAAACAGATAGAGCAGAGGTTCTCAGTCTTTTTTCAGTGCTGGCACCCTGAACTTATATAAACCCTTTGTGGCACCCCTTTCTCCCCCCCCCCTCCTCACATGAATTAACTTCTTATACATAATTGTACCTGTTTTAAATTACTTTGAATAATGAATTAAAATTATTATCCATACTCAAACCAAAATTAACATACGGTGCAGTACATGCCCAAACAGAACTCATCAGTAGAATTAGATTAACTTAAGAGTCATAAATGCAGACTAACATAAAAAGAAGAAAAAAAATGATTCAAAGTTTATGATGGTCTTGTGGCACCCCTAGGCACTGTCCATGGCACCCCTAGGCACTGTCCGTGGCACCCAATTTGAGAACCTCTGAGATAGACCAACACAAAGCTGAGAGATAAATCCACTAACAGGAGCCACAGGGAGATGGATAAATAACAGTACCTCAGACTGCCAACCCAAAGATGAAACAAACTTCCTTCAGTAACCACAAGGAAGTAATTAAACATAAACACTCAAATGACTCCTGCAATACAAGGCTGAGAAACAAACAAATACTTCACTGGCTACTGTAATACAAAGTTGAGAGGCAATACTTTAATGAACACTGTAATATTAAGCTGAAAGAGAAACAAATACTTCACTAACTACTGATGGCTACGAAAAAGATGAGACAAGCAGAAATATGCCACTGATTACAGCAATTCAGACCCGAAAGACAAACCCCTCTCACAGTACGGTAACCACAATCAACACAGAAGCCTTGTCATCCCTGCCCCCCAACACAATGCCCCAGCCCAAACCCCTCTCACAGGAACCATAAGCAACACAGAAGCCTTGCCGTCCCTGCCCCCTCCCCTCGTGCTGCCCCGGCCACTCACCCGACACGTAGGTTTGCCAGTGGGCGCAGTAGAAGAGGGACACCGCCATCATGCACTGGAAGAACATCCAGTACGGCAGCGTCCCCAGTCTCACCGAGCAGCACACGCCCAGCGACACAAACACTGTGGAGACAATCATGATATATCTTGTTAGTGGAGCGGTTTTTTTTATCACGAATTTGTGTTGCTTTCTTTAACCCGGTAGCAGCGGGGATCATGTTTCTTAATGGTCCCTCTAAGCGAAAAAAATGAGAAAAAATCACCCCTCACACAAACCATTTCATAATATGTATCAAAGCATTTGTGATCAGATTATGTATCATCTATTTTTGGGGGTTTATATCATGGCACAAATTTGGCCCGTCGCTGCTGCACGGTAAAGCCACAAATTTGGCCTGTCGCTGCTACACGGTAAAGCCACAAATTTGGCCCATCGCTGCTACACGGTAAAGCCACAAATTTGGCCTGTCGCTGCTACACGGTAAAGCCACAAATTTGGCCCATCGCTGCTACACGGTAAAGCCACAAATTTGGCCCATCGCTGCTACCGGGTTAACTTAATGACTGCAAAACAAACACAAACTATACCTTTAAAATCTACGACTCATACCCCACACTAACACTAATAAACACTAATTATCTTCGGGCCACTCATTCTTTTTTCTATCGGAGCAGTGACTAGCGGGCTTTTTTTTCCCCTTGAACTGCCTCCCTTGCTGTATAAACAAAACAAGACAAAAAAAAAAGTAAGGAGATGAGGATGTGTCTTGTTGGTGCAGCTTCTGTACTTTCCCTCTAGTTTACTGCCATGTTTACCAGCTCATCATTTCAATCAAGTAGTATTTTGTGCTACTTAATTTTGATTTCTATTTTTGTCTGGACACAAAGATTCTTGGTGCAATATTGTACTTGATTATCATAGCTCTTCATTATTTGTTTTTATTTTAATGCATGTGTAAATTATGGAATCTATGGAAACCAAATTAGAAGCTGTACTAAACAATTTTGATAATGAATTCCATATTTCCTGCAGAACTAACAAACAAATGAACCAAGACATCTGTTTAAAAGAATAATGAGAACTTTAGGAAATACAACAGTGTGGGGACCCTCCCTGGCCCTCTCACCACGCCAACATCGGAGTGCAAGACAAGGTGAGCGCCAGCAAGGATGAGGCATGGTTTGGAGCACCACTATTGACAGGTGGTAATTGGGGAGTAAGGCAACACCACTGGCAGGTGTGACAGAGTAGAAATATTTGGCACAGGTTCAGGAATTGGCTGATCACCTCAGTGCCAGCAACATGCGTCAGGGAGGGTGTCATAATGTGTTGCAAAGTTATGTCATCATTAGTGGCACGTGGCAGCCTCAGTGTTGTGAATGGGGAGACATGACTGTGTCCTGGCTATAGACACATTAAAAATTTTAATTTAAATTTAATCTAATAATTTCAAGATTATATACATAGTAACCTCATACGTATTTTCAATGTCTTAAAACCTAAGCACACTCCATTATAACTTGTTTCCCCCACCTCTACAAAAGCTTTCAATTACCAGGCTGTGGTTATGCTTAGCCATTTTGTTTAGTATTTCCAGACACTAGACACTATCATGAGAAGTAAACTAAATTTGCTATAACAAATATATAACTCCAATGTACACTAAACTGTTATGCTACAGAAACTAGTATTCCCCCCTGTACTAGAGGATGAAGGACTGAGAGAGGCCAGGGATGCCTCCCCAAGCCTCTGGCCCAGCAGTGGGGGGTGTGGTGTGGGCCTCACCTGTGGACAGAGAGTCACAGCCATGGTCAAACAGCTCCCCCAGGGGGCCGTCTGTGCCAGTGCGGCGCGCCTGCTTGCCGTCAATGGCATCAAGACTCTGGTAGATGAAGAGCCCCAAGGCACACAGGAAGCACGCCCATCGCGGCACCTGTGTGTGACACCAGTGGTGAGATGAGGGTGATTGTGGTGGGCACCTATGTGTGTGTGTGACACAAGTGTAGGGTGGAGGTGGTGGGCACCTATGTGTGTGTGTGTGACACAAGCGTGAGTTGATAATGATGGGAATAATAAAAACATAAGGAGTCTGCAAGAATTAAGCAAATAGGCCTATAGCAAGGCAGCTCCTGTAAACCTAACTCCACCTAATTGCACTATTTATGAATTTATCTGCTAATTTCTTCTTAAATGTATCTATTGCATACTGGCACTCACAAGGTGGGGTGTTGGTGGTGGGTACCTGTGTGTGACCAGTGGTGGGGTGATGGTAAAGGGAAATGTGAGTGTGACAATCAGTGGTGGGGTGATGGTGATGGCCAGCACAGGTGTGACACAGGGGTGGGGTGATGGTGATGGCCAGCACAGGTGTGACACAGTGGTGGGGTGATGGTGATGGCCAGCACAGGTGTGACACAGTGGTGGGGTGATGGTGATGGACAACACAGGTGTGACACAGTGGTGGATGTGGTGATGACCCAGCAGGTGTGACACAGTGGTGGGGTGATGGTGATGGACAACACAGGTGTGACACAGTGGTGGGGTGATGGTGATGGCCAGCACAGGTGTGACACAGTGGTGGGGTGATGGTGATGGACAACACAGGTGTGACACAGTGGTGGGGTGATGGTGATGGCCAGCACAGGTGTGACACAGTGGTGGGGTGATGGTGATGGCCAGCACAGGTGTGACACAGTGGTGGGGTGATGGTTTATATGACAGTATTTGCTACAATTACATTTCAAGTATAATAAAACTTTTATTTATTTCCATAACTTGTGATGTCTAATTTACTAGTTTCATTTGTTTAAAATACACACACACACACACACACACACACATTTGGTCCCAGCCTATAGTCTGTTTCAGTAGGATATTACAGGCAGCCACACCCCCTCATGTACTTCATTTCTGACTGGCCAAGTGGCAGCCAATCACTGCGCTGGAAAGGTTAATTAAGTTTGTTTGGCCAGGGAAGCTTGCTCTGCGCTCACACTGCTTCATAGTGCTATGGGATCCATCAAACATTAACTTAACGCAATTTCACTATTGAACATGTATAGTGCCTCAAGGATTATGGTGATACCCCCCCAAAAATAGTCATAAGTACACTGTCAGCTTGAATACAAACAGAAACATAAAGTGGCTTTTATCATATATAAAAAAAAATCTCCATTCATCACGTGACATCTACGAGAAAAAATAATGTGTCAATTTGTGTTATAGAATGAATGTTATAGATAATGACTCAAGGATGGTAATCCTACTAAGAAAACACAGATAGGCCTTGTAGTATTCCAGATATCATTAAACTAAAGACATGGTGCTGGGGTTGGTGTGGTGGTGGGTGGTGGTGTGGTGGTGCTAGGGTTGGTGTGGTGGTGGTGCTGGGGTTGGGGTGGTGGTGGGTGGTGGTGCTGGGGTTGGGGTGGTGGTGGGTGGTGGTGCTGGGGTTGGGGTGGTGGAGGGTGGTGGTGCTGGGGTTGGGGTGGTGGTGGTGGTGGTGGGGCTGGTGTGGTGGTGGGGCTGGTGGGGCTGGTGTAGTGGTGGTGCTGGGGTTGGTGTGGTGGTGGGTGGTGGTGGTGAGGGAGGGGTGGTGGTGGTGCTGGGGTTGGTGTGGTGGTGGGTGGTGGTGCTGGGGTTGGTGTGGTGGTGGGTGGTGGTGCTGGGGTTGGTGTGGTGGTGGGTGGTGGTGGTGGGGGTGGTGGTGGGTGGTGGTGGTGAGGGTGGTGGTGGTGGTGTGGTGGTGGGTGGTGGTGGTGGTGGTGTTCGGGTGGTGGTGGTGGTAGGGTGGGGGTGGTGGTAGGGTTGGGGTGGTGGTGGTGGTGGGGTTCAGGTGGTGGTGGTGGTGAGGGAGGGGTGGTGGTGGTGGTGCTGTGGTTGGTGTGGTGGTGGTGGTGAGGGAGGGGTGGTGGTGGGTGGTGGTGCTGGGGTTGGTGTGGTGGTGGGTGGTGGTGCTGAGTGGTGGTGCTGAGGTGGGGGTGGTGGTGCTGGGGTTGGGGTGGTGGTGGGTGGTGGGGTGGTAGGTGGTGGTGGTGGTGGTGCTAGGGAGGTTAGGGGCATGATGACTGATTGATGAGTACCAAGTTGAGAAGCTTTCATACTTGTATCATTAACAAACAGTAATATACCAGTGATCTGTAACATTACTTGGAGCATTCCATAGATCAGTTAAGTGCACCATACACTCTGATAATAGAGATAACATACTGAACTATACCAACAGTTAGACCATTCATAACTTCTCTAGTTGAGTTAAATACGCAGTACCCCAAAATTAAAGGTACTAACCATTGTAAGTAATAGCAACACAATTCCGAACATCATGTAAGACTTGCCTCATGGGTGCCTAGACAAAAAGCAACCACCCGTTATCTTGCAAGCCACAGTGACTCATCAAGCTGAGTGAAATACAGCCAGCTGAGTCAGGGACTAGGTAATGAGGCCTGGAGATAAAATGTTCGATCTCTGGCATACCTATCAAAGCCTGTGATAAGCCTGGCCACCCTACATCAGCTCTACAAGGTCACCTCACCCCACACCTTGGCCCAGGCACGGCTAATCCAAGCCTCACTGACTATTTTATTGCAGTAAAGCTGACAATCCAGCAGGCTTTTTTTTAGTTTTCTCATTTATTTATGCTTTTGAGCTCCTTCCTTTACAGTAAAAAATAAACATTCAAGGATTGAAAAATAAACAAAAAAAATGCAGTTTCTAAAAAATAGAGGATGGCTTTGCTGATAACGTGAATATATTAGTGAAAATACTGCTACTGTAGATACATGCAGTCATCCTTGCTAACCTGGTTCATAAGGTTATCACTGACATACTTTGATAACCAGTACAAACAACAAACAGGACCTTTACACACACACACACACACACACACACACACACACACACACACACAAAGGTTATAGGAAATGGACCTACCAACACTAGAACAAAGAAGAGAAAGGGGAGACCTAACAAAAATTTATAAATTACTGATTAAAATGGAAGAAGTAAATAATTAGGAGTTATTACTAAGAGAAGGAATAAACTCCAGGAATACAAGAGGACACAGTAAAAAAATGAGGAAGGGGAGATGCTTGAGAGACATAGAAATATAGAGGTTTGGAACAGACCAAGTGAGGATGTAGTATTGCCGAGGAGTGTGCAAAACTTTAAGAAAAAGTTGGACAAATACAGATAAGGAGACAGGACCACGTGAGCGTAAGCCGAGGCCCTGTAAAACTACAACTATGTAAACACACACACATACACACACACACACACACACACACAGGTATATAGAGAGGACTTGATGGAGAGAGAGCAAAGGAGAGGATTGAGAGGACAGAACAAGAAGCTGAGAAAGGGAACATGTTTGAGTGACAAGAAGTATAGCTTTCCTCATAGATGTGGACTTGTGGAACAGTTTAGAGGAGGAAGTGGTGGAGGCGAAGAGTGTCCACCAAATGAAAGAAAGATTAGATAAAAATAGACAAGGAGACAGGACTATCCAAGGCTAGATCAGGCCCTGTATGCTACAACTAGGTAAATACACACACACACACACACACACACACACACAAGAAACTCAGCTTTCAATATAGAGCAGTAGATGCATGGAATGGACTGAAGGAAGATGTTGTGATGGCAAAAAATGTCAAACAGTTTAACCTGGTAGCCGCGGGGATCATGTTTCTTAACGGTCCCTCAAAGCGAGAAAATTGAGAAAAAATCATCCCTCACACAAACCATTTCATAATATATATCAAAGCATTTGTGATCAGATTATGCATCATCTATTTTGGGGGGTTTATATCATGGCACAAATTTGGCCCGTCGCTGTTACCAGGTTAGGGAAGGACTGGACAATTATAGATATGACCAGTGATAGGATCAAACAAGAGTAACTCAGACCCTGTATACTACACACACACACACACACACACACACCAGCTCCCCCTCACCTCTTGCTTGGCATCCGGGCTGTAGTAGCAGAGGATCAGGGAGGTGATGATGTTGATGATGAGGCCGGTGATGGTGATGAGGTTGGGGGCGAGGGTGAGGGGGCACTGCTCCACCAGCCAGCGCCACCACTTCTGCATGAGGGGGTCGAAGAGGGAGCTGGAGGAGCAGGAGTACTTGTGCTCCTCCAGTCGCCTAAGTTGTGTCGCCGTCAACTGGCCCATTTTGGCTCTGTTCGCACTTCTCTCCGTCAACTATCACAAACTCCTGAAGAGACACTCCCCTTGGCGTTCCTTGTGTGTTTGTTTGTGTGTGTGTGTGTGTGTATGTGTTTGTGTGCACCAGTGTCTCGTCTGTCTTGTACTCTCCGGTTTTGATCTTAGGAGTCACATGTAAGGGATCAGATGCTCTTTTCCAGCAATGTTTCGGTGGTTTCCGTGGCTTCCAGAGGCATCACCTGCACCTCCCCGCCGGCACCTACAGTCCCCACACCTTCATTTCCTCGGCCACAGTCTTTGTTTTGCTTTTTTTCAACGCACGTACACTCAAAACAACGCGTAAAGAAAAGTATCTGAAATTTCACAGATATCATTATTATTATTACTTATTTCATCACAGAATATATTGGTGGAGAAAAATCCTATATATTCTTTTTTACTTACTTTCAAGGTGAAGTTTTAACCCACTGTGAACTAGACAAATGACTGGAAAGTGACGGGAGAAAAATGAAACAGTACGCAAGTCACCACCAGCGCCAGCAAACAAAGAGGAAATAATCAAAGGATACAAGAGAGAGAGAGAGAGAGAGAGAGAGAGAGAGAGAGAAAGGAAGCGATACAAAGTGCCACAGGTCTACAGAAGAAGAAGAAGACTAACGCAAGGGACGACTTAACACACGGAGATCTACTCTTTAATAACACCGCCGTACATGAATCAAAAATAAGAGAAAAGGTAATGAAAGAGGAAAATAATAATAACAATCAGTGAAAAGTACAACACATATCCTAGACAGCGAGAACACATCAGGGAGTGCCGTTAAAAGGCTATACTCCCAACCTACAACTGAACTAAACCAAGGACTCCCCGTAAGCCCTGAAGCACACTATACTGAGCTGGTAACCTGAAGAAGAAGAAGAAGAAGAAGAAGAAGAAGAAGAAGAAGAAGGAGAAGAAGACTACCAAAGTTGTCTCAAGGGGAATATATGAGAGATGAAGAGGGAGAGGCGAAGGGCACAAGTATGAGCTCATCACCTCACTAAGCACACCTGCCACACCTGCCCATCCCACACCTGTCGAAAATGTCCTGAAGGTGAATAAATGAAATGACTGAATGGGAATAAATGAAGGATGAAGAGGGAGAGGTGAAAAGGATGAGTATGTGCTGATCACCTCACTAAGCACACCTGCCCTTCCCACACCTGCTCATAATGAATAATTAATAAATAAAGGATGAAAAGGGAGAGGTGAAGGGGACGAGTATCAGCTGATCACCTCACTAAGCACACCTGCCCGCCCCACACCTCCCAGACTTGACACACCTGCCCTTCCCAAACCTGCCCTCCCCACACCTGCCTAAGATAATGAATAAACGAATAAATAAAGGATGAAAAGGGAGAGGTGATGGGCACGAGTATCAGGTGATCACCTCACTAAGCACACCTGCCCGCCCCACACCTGACACACCTGCCCTCCCCACACCTCCCACACCTGCCTCACACACCACATACGAGGGGGAGCGAGCTATATGGCAGCCACCCTCACGCCAGCACAGGTCCGCCACACTAACGCTGCTCAGCTGATAAACAACAACGAAAATATGGCCGAACGACTACCGACGTGTTGCGTAGTTCAGACTCTCCAACGGGGTCACTAAACGGCGCCATCAACGTCATTATATGGGGATTATGGTGCGATTGTGTGTTATGGTGAGGCAGGATAGTGTTACGCCGTTAAAGAGTATAGTGTGAGGATAAGTGGATGAGAGGATTAAGAGGAGGAGGGCTCATGAAGCGATACACAGCGATACAGGTCAAAAGAAGAGGAAGAAGAAGATATTTTTTTTATTATCAAGATGAGGAAATAGATCAAATAATTAGGGAATGGATGCATGAAACTCTGGAAAGAAAGAAGAATATACGAGAAATACCAGGTATAATCAGAACGAATGAAGGAGAAAATAGTGAATTCGTTATCAAGGCCAAATTACCTATAAACAGATCTAGTCTTATCTCCACGCACGTACGGGAAGCATGATCCAAAGACATGATTAAGCTTATTATATCAGTTTCATGTCTAAATGGTACGATATATATGCAAAGTACAACAACCTCGATCAACACGCATATATCACCATTCTTCCGTGACGTACCTGCAATCCTTTCTTCCACTCATCCAACCATTCCTTTGTTTCCATACTTTAGAGCCATACATACAGCTGAAGCACAGAACGTCGTAGCAATTGGGTTATGTAAGGCAGGAAATACGCGCCTTGTTCCTCTCAGCTGTTGGCAGGAAGAGTACCTGACTACCTGACTAAAATAGGACAGACAACGGTAGGCTTTAGGCTTGATCCGGCTCCCTCCCCTCCCCTCCCATCCCCTGAGGCCGCATGGTGGAAGATTATACAGCGAGCAAAGATGAATACTGTAACGCCACTAAAAAGAGTAAGTATATGAGTGAACAGAAGAGACAAGAGGAGCTCAACTAAAATAGGACAGAGAGCGGTATAGGCTTCACCCTCCCCTGATGGCCGCATGGTGGAAAATGATATAGTGAGGAAAGATGAATGCTGTAACGCCATTAAAAGAATAAGTATGAGTAAGCAGAAGAGAGGATCAAGAGGAGGAGGACCTACGAAGCGATATACAAAGCGAGACAGGTCAAAAGAAGTAGTATAAGAAGAAGAAGAGGAAGAGAAGTCAAGTGTTCTCTACCTTCCTCTCGCCCTTCGATCCTCTACACCTGACAAAGCTGTTTATTATTTCCTATGCAGTTACATCCATCCACTCGACATTCACCTTAATTGCCCTGTCATGAACCGTGGCATTAATTCTTATCTACTCGGCAAGTTCAGAGGCATTCCTACAAACATTGAGGGCAGCCCGTTGCACACATTCGATAAGGCTTTCGTAGGAGTTTTGGGCATTTGCAGAGGTGGTTTTATGGCCCTTCTGATAGTCTGACTCTTCCTCTGTACCAGGAACGTAAAAACCACTCATAAGAACCCAATTAGTGTACGTCCTTTTCAGCCTTTATATAGAAATAGTTGCGTTAGAGAATATACAGACTCATTAATTTTCTTCTCGATCATGTCCTCATAAATAACTATAGTGCCTCTTGTTTTCCATTAACCATACTCGGTCCATCTACCTTATTATGTGATCCTTATGCTATGCTTAAGTCAAAGCAGCTTACAAAGTTAAATGAAGGAAACGAAAGGATATCGTTACTACCTTCTCCCTATCTTCATTACCACAAGACAAAATGGCTTATGAAGTTTTATGTTGGAGACGAAAGAAAATTATCAGTAGCATATCTTTTCCTTATCTTCATATATTACGTAACAACCGGGTTCTGAGAGCACGTGTGTCTTACCTGGGCAGGTGTGAGGGACTGGAAGCGGCCTGTTGACGTATGTTGCTCTGTTGAGTCCATGACATTAACCTGGTAGCTGCAGGGATCATGTTTCTTAAAGGCCCCTCTAAGCGAGAAAAACGAGAAAAAATCATCACTCACGCAACCTGTTTCATAATATGTATCAACGCATTTGTGATCAGTTTATGCATCATCTATTTTTGTGGGTTTATATCATGGCAAAAATGTGGCCCGTCGCTGCTACACGGTAAAGCCACAAATCTGGCCCGTCGCTGCTACCGGGGTAGCATATTTACGAAAGGTTGTTAGGATTATGTCGCGCGGAGCTTAGCCCCACCCCATGCATTGACGTCACGCGTTGATATCTCCTGATTGCCTGCTGCCTCCCTCCTTCTCTCCTCTCCCCCCCCCCATCCTTGCCCCTCTCTCTGCCTCTCTCTGCCTTTGTCTCTGCCTCTCTGCCTCTTGTCTCTGCCTCAGTCTCTGCTTCTGTCTGCCTCTGCTTCTGTCTCTGTCTCTCTCTCTGCATCTCTTTCTGCCTCGCTCTGCCTCTCTCTCTGCCTTTGTCTCTGCCTCTCGATCGCTGCCTCTGTCTCTGTCTGTCTCTGCCTCTCTCTCTGCCTTTGTCTCTGCCTCTGTCTCTGTCTGTCTCTGCCTCTCTCTGCCTTTGTCTCTGCCTCTGTCTCTGTCTGTCTCTGCCTCTCTCTGCCTTTGTCTCTGCCTCTCTCTACCTCTGCCTCTCTGCCTCTTGTCTCTGCCTCAGTCTCTGCTTCTGTCTGCCTCTTCCTCTGTCTCTGTCTCTCTCTCAGCATCTCTTTCTGCCTCTCTCTGCCTCTCTCTCTGCCTTTGTCTCTGCCTCTCGCTGCCTCTGTCTCTGTCTGTCTCTGCCTCTGTCTCTGCCTCTCGCTGCCTCTGTCTCTGTCTGTCTCTGCCTCTCTCTCTGCCTCTGTCTCTGTCTGTCTCTGCCTCTATCTCTGCCTTTGTCTCTGCCTCTGTCTGCCTCTCTCTACCTTTGTCTCTGCCTGTCTCTGCCTCTCTCTCTCTGCCTTTGTCTCTGCCTCTCTCTACCTTTGTCTCTGCCTGTCTCTGCCTCTCTCTCTTGCTTTCCCAGCAAACAATATCACGTTGCAACAACTTTGTCAAAACGTTACGAATAGGTTCCAGATACGTTGTGTGGGACTTTGTGAAAACGTTGTGGGAACAGAACTTTGTCCACTTCCAGAAAGGTTGTCACAACGTTGTGAAACAACGTACCCATGACCTTTTGAGGACCTTCTTGCTACCTTATTGCAACGTCCTTGCTACCTTTGCAGGACATGCTCTTCACTTTTTAGGACCCTGTACTCACCTGTCCAGAGTATTCCAAACACCAGATTAGGATACTTAACATGTAGTATCTATTTACTGAATATTTCTGAACAATTTCATTAGGATATATTTAAATCTTCTAAATATATATGTCTCTATAGTCTGTTCAGAGCATGAAGTCGGTTCAGGGTGGAGCTGGTATCGTCGTTTACTTCTAGCCATGCTGCCAAATTAACCTTCGTACATGCGTCTCTCTCTTATTTCCCATCCATGTGCTATTTGAAAATGATATTTTATATATTCTGTATATAGTAAAGGAAGTTACATAGTACAACGGGTGTCGATGTTTAGGATTATAACAACGATTTGTACAAATTCTATGACATGTGGCAGCGATTTTTTCCCATGCTGCCACGTTTTGGTGGTGGTGGTGGTGGTGGTCGGCGTGTCCCCTTAGGTCCCTCCCCCGGGTAGAGAGGGAGAGAGAGGGAGAGAGAGATAAACAGGTGGGTTGTGGGTGGGTAGGTAGGGAGACGGTGCTAATCTGATAATTGGCGGTCGAACTGGCAGCGCCGCACCCATGGGAATTCAGGAATCTGCCACACCTTGAACCGACTTCATGCTCTGAACAGACTATAATGAGCCTTAAAACTAGATATATGTAATATACACTGATAATGAAGACTGTCACATAAGCTTTTATATCGACATTGGATTATTAGGAAAGAATAAATTGCACAGTTTTTTTGTTTAAAGTAAGTATAGGCTACGGAATTATTGGAAAAGAATGAAATGCACAGTTCTTGTTTAAAGTAAGTAG
This sequence comes from Eriocheir sinensis, assembly GCF_024679095.1. NCBI lineage: Eukaryota > Metazoa > Arthropoda > Malacostraca > Decapoda > Varunidae > Eriocheir > Eriocheir sinensis. The sequence continues at coordinate 3,743,318 of NC_066561.1, forward strand.
GCTACGGAATTATTGGGAAAGAATGAATTGCACAGTTTTTGTTTAAAGTAGGCTACAGATACAAAGGTTATATATTATACAGTAGCCACAAACACTATGATAAATCTTGCTAACTGAAAGAAAAAGAAAAGCCAATTCCCTTGAACAGAGATCCATTGCGCGAAGGGATTGGTTTCTTGCTTACATTTAGTGGATGGCGTGACACCAGGCGCCTGCAGCAAAAGGTTAAGACTATTTGACTTATAAAAGAGGTTAAGGTTATTTGGTATATAAAATTAAACTTTATTAGCATTTATCCATGAAAGTCAAATCACTTATAATAAATAAGTATACAATTTTACATAATTTTTACAATTATATAATCATGAGTTTGGTCAGAAAATCACCAAGAACCTACGTCCCGTAAACGCCACAGTTTGGTCAGAAAATCACAACACAATTATTACGTGCTGACGGCGGAACCCTTAGCTCTCTGCCTCTGCCTGTCTCTGCCTCTCTCTCTGTCTCTGCCGGTCTCTGCCTATCTCTCTCTCTCTACCTCTGTCTCTGCCTCCCTGCCTCTGTCTCTGCCTCTCTCTCTGTCTCTGCCGGTCTCTGCCTATCTCTCTCTCTCTACCTCTGTCTCTGCCTCCCTGCCTCTGTCTCTGCCTCTCTCTCTGGCTCTGCCGGTCTCTGCCTATCTCTCTCTCTCTGCTTCTGTTTCTGCCTCTGTCTCTGCCTCTCTCTCTGTCTCTGCCTGTCTCTGCCTCTCTCTCTGCCCCTGTCTCTGCCTCTGTCTCTGCCTCTCTCTCTGTCTCTGCCTGTCTCTGCCTCTCTCTGCCTCTGTCTCTGCCTCTCTCTGTGCCTCTCTCTCTGCCTCTGTCTCTGCCTCATTCTCTGCCCCTGTCTCTGCCTCTGTCTCTGCCTCTCTCTGTGCCTCTCTCTCTGCCTCTGTCTCTGCTTCTCTCTCTGCCCCTGTCTCTGCCTCTGTCTCTGCCTCTCTCTCTGTCTCTGCCTGTCTCTGCCTCTCTCTCTGCCCCTGTCTCTGCCTCTCTCTCTGTCTCTGCCTGTCTCTGCCTCTCTCTGCCTCTGTCTCTGCCTCTCTCTCTCTCTGCCTCTGTCTCTGCCTCTCTCTGTGCCTCTCTCTCTGCCTCTGTCTCTGCCTCTCTCTCTGCCCCTGTCTCTGCCTCTGTCTCTGCCTCTCTCTCTGCCCCTGTCTCTGCCTCTGTCTCTGCCTCTCTCTCTGTCTCTGCCTGTCTCTGCCCCTGTCTCTGCCTCTGTCTCTGCCTCTCTCTCTCTCTCTCTGCCTCTGTCTCTGCCTCTCTCTCTCTCTCTCTCTCTCTCTCTCTCTCTCTCTCTCTCTCTCTCTCTCTCTCTCTCTCTCTCTCTCTCTCTCTCTCTCTCTCTCTCTTACTAGTGGCGTCCCTCAGGGCTCGGTTCTTGGCCCAATGCTCTTCATTATTTACATCAACGACGTGGATGTTGGACTCAATAACCGCATCAGTAAATTTGCAGACGACACAAAGATTGGTAACTCGGTTCTCACTGACGAAGACAGGCAAAGCCTCCAAGAGGATTTGCACAAAATTTCAGCTTGGTCGGATAGATGGGAGATGCCCTTTAACGTAGACAAGTGCCAGGTCCTTCAAGTTGGAACGAGGAATAAGAAGTTCGATTACGAAATGCGCGGCTTTAAACTCAAAAGCGTTCAATGCGTCAAGGACTTGGGGGTCAAAATCGCGTCAAACCTCAAATTCTCACAGCAATGCATCGATGCAGTAAATAAAGCGAACAGAATGTTGGGCTTCATTAAAAGAAACTTTGTATTCAAGAATAAAGATGTAATACTCCCGCTCTACAACAGTTTAGTCAGACCCCACTTGGAATATGCGGTACAGTTTTGGTCTCCCCACCATGCAAAGGATATAGCTAAATTAGAAGGTGTTCAGCGTCGGGCAACGAAAATGATCCCTTCCTTGCGCAACAAATCCTACGAAGAAAGGCTTTCACCCTTAACATGTTCTCTCTGAGAAACGTCGCCTGAGGAAAACTGATCGAATGTTTTAAAATACTTAATGGTTTCACGAATGTAGACAGATCAACATTGTTTCTGATCGATGACACTTTGCGCACGAGGAACAATGGCGTAAAACTCAGATGTAGACAAGTAAATTCAGACTGCACTAAATTTTTCTTCACCAACGTTGTAGTGCAAGAATGGAATAAGCTTCCACCATCAGTGGTCCAGTGCAACACGATTGACTCCTTCAAAAATAAGCTCGACCGTCACTTCCTTCAACGTAATATTAACTAGAGTAGAAATGCAACGTTTTGGAGTCTTCTGATTAATGTAAAATCACTTAGGTTTAACGACAGACCACCAAGTCTGGACCATGGGGTCTGTGTGGTCTGATTTTCTATGTAAATCTATGTAAATCTCTCTCCCTCTCTCTCTCTCTCTCTCTCTCTCTCTCTCTCTCTCTCTCTCTCTCTCTCTCTCTCTCTCTCTCTCTCTCTCTCTCTCTGCTCTCTCTCTCTCTCTCTCTCTGCCTCTGTCTCTCTCTCTCTCTCTCTCTCTCTCTCTCTCTCTCTCTCTCTCTCTCTCTCTCTCTCTCTCTCTCTCTCTCTCTCTCTCTCTCTCTCTCTGCCTGTCTCTGCCTCTCTCTCTGCGTCTCTCTCTGCCTCTGTCTCTGCCTCTCTCTCTCTCTCTGCCTCTGTCTCTCTCTCTCTCTCTCTCTCTCTCTCTCTCTCTCTCTCTCTCTCTCTCTCTCTCTCTCTCTCTCTCTCTCTCGAATATGCGGTACAGTTTTGGTCTCCCCACCATGTAAAGGATATTGCTAAATTAGAAGGTGTTCAGCGTCGGGCAACGAAAATGATCCCTTCCTTGCGCAACAAATCCTACGAAGAAAGGCTTTCCACCCTTAACATGTTCTCTCTTGAGAAACGTCGCCTCCGAGGAAAACTGATCGAATGTTTTAAAATACTTAATGGTTTCACGAATGTAGACAGAACAAAATTGTTTATGATCGATGACACTTTGCGAACGAGGAACAATGGCACAAAACTCAAATGTAGACAAGTAAATTCAGACTGCACCAAATTTTTCTTCACCAACGTTGTAGTGCGAGAATGGAATAAGCTCCCACCATCAGTGGTCCAGTGTAACACGATTGACTCCTTTAAAAACAAGCTCGACCGTCACTGCCTTGAACTTAATATTAACTAGAGTAGATAAAGCAATGTTTTGGATCCATCTGATTAATGTAAAATCACTTAGGTTTAAGGACAGACCACCTAGTCTGGACCATGGGGTCTGTGTGGTCTGATTTTCTTCTCTCTCTCTCTCTCTCTCTCTCTCTCTCTCTCTCTCTCTCTCTCTCTCTCTATTAGATGCAGAGAGAGAGAGAGAGAGGAGGGGGGGTCATAGGAAAAGGAAAAAGACGGAGGAAATACTTGCTGAATAACAAGCGGGAGGAGGGAAGGAGAGAACGAGAGAGCGAGGTAGAGGGAGAGAGGCAAGGAGGGGGGCTGAGAGGGGAAGGAGGGAGGTAGCCGCCAATCAGGAGATATTAACGAGTGACGTCACTGCAGGGGGTGGGGCTAGGTTCCGCGCGACAAAATCCTAACAACCTTTCGTAAATATGCTACCGGGTTAAGCACTGCAGCGTCTTCAGGTCCATATCATTAATCGTACCGAGCTCTTTTTATTAGTTTCCCAAGTCCACAGAGAAGACGAACCTGGTTTTAATGTGTGACTTTTCCCGTTGAAGGTGCAGAGGCCGTGTAAAACTACCACTATAGGATCACAAAACTAGCCCATGAGAATTCCTGCAACTTCCACGAGAGGCTATTTAAATAGGCGAACTTTTTTTTTTTACAGCAGAGAAGGCAGTTCAAGGGGGTAAAAAAAAAAAAAAATAATGAAAAAAAAAGGCCCGTACTTACTGAGGTGCCGATATATTTTTCCGAAGACCACATAGATTAGTCGGTTTTCATAGGATTGATTGATTGATTGATTGATAGTTTATTGTTGCAAGTAAACAACAAAAGAGAAGGCAGGAGCATGCCATCCCAACCCCCAGGCAGTACAGAGTGTGATTATACAACTAATTAAGGATACATGTGGAAGTAGCACCAGGAAACTAAAAAGATACAATGGTAGGGGATTTCAAAGATGTTATTGTTCATATACATAGTGCAGAAGCCTTGTCGAACTATCCCTAGGCTCGTAAAACTACCCATGGAAATACTAACACAGCCTCTACGAAAGCCTTATCGAATGCGAGTGTGTGAGCTCCGAAATGTGGGCTTTACTATGTTACCTTGCTATTTTTTTACAACAAAGGAGACAGCTCAGGGGAACAAAAAAAAAGGGAAACAATAATATAAAAAAAAAGCCCGCTACTCGTTGCTCCTAAAAATAATCCAAGGAGGTGGCCGAAAGAGCTTAGGGTCAATTTCGGGAGGAGAGGTGTCCTGATATGCCACCCCAATTAACCCCGTGCTCATTCTCTCTCTCTTACTCACTCGCCTCAACGAACCATTTCCTCATGTGTTTGTGCGTTTCCTTTTACCACACTCGTTCTCCTCGCTCACAGTACATACAGGCAGCCACACCGGGCGAAATAAATACAGCAGGTCACAGGGAATAAAAGATTGATTGATTGATAGTTTAGTGTTGCAAGTAAACAAGAAAGGAGAAGGGAGGAGCATGTCATCCCAACCCCCAGGCCAGTACAGTGTGATTATAAAAGAGCAACATATTCGATCACTACCACTCTCCCTCTCTTTCTTTGTCTCTCTTATCTCGGCCAGTTCATCGACCACAGCTATTCGTCTGTTTACCGTTCGAAAGATAATGGCAGTGAAATACGCAATGGTGGCAGTGAATTAATTAACCTTCTTCTATATAATTTTTCCCTACTGGTGTCAGGGTGTAGGTAAGTGCATGTTAGGTAGATGAAAGTTGGAAAGTTTCGTTTAGTCGGCGCAACATCTGAGGTTAGGTAGATGAAAGAGACTGATTGGCTGCACAGTAAACGGGTTTGTATGAACGTACGAACTTAAAAAAATATATAGGATTCAAACAACTTTCGTGTGTGTGTGTGTGTGTGTGTGTAGTTGTGGTATACGGGAGATCAGAGGAGCTTTTTAATCATGAATCGTCTTTACATGGACCGCATATTTTTCCAGGCCGTTCCAGCCCTCTACCGCTCTTTGTGGGAAGCTATTCTTCTTTATGTCTTCTACAGGCTTCATTTTTCATATTCCTTCCATAACCTCTTGATTCTCTCGTATCCCACACTATTACATCTTCTTTGTCCACTTTCTCCATCCCACTCATCACCCTATATACTGTAATCGATCATCTCCTCTCTCCCTCCTCCGTTTTAGTGTCGGTGGGTTCATCTGCTTCAGTCTCCCTTCGTATGTTAAGTCTTCAGTCATATTTGTTGCTGCCCTCTGAATCCTCTCTCCCAACGATGCCAGATTGTCGTACTCTGCCTCTTATGTTTGGCGATTTCCGAACCAAAACTGCTTTCATCACCCAAATAACTGCCTTCGTATATGGTTAGCGTTTAAATGGTGAATTATTGGTGCTTCTTGGCAACAGATATGGGGCAGAAACCAGTAAATACGTGGCTCTGAGTACGATAATCTGGCAACGGTGCTCTCTGCTGACCTTGTACTCGCCAACCGTACTATTGCTGCGTATTCCAACCTTGGACGCACCATCGTTACAATCAGTTTGTTTCAGCATTTCCTCATCCAGATATTGAAGAGAGAGAGAGAGAGAGAGAGAGAGAGAGAGAGAGAGAGAGAGAGAGAGAGAGAGAGAGAGAGAGAGAGAGAGATTCAGTTGCAATATGTCAGATGTAAAAATAAAGAAAGAAGAGAGAGAGAGAGAGAGATGTATTCAATTGCACATGTAAGATGTAAGAATAAAGAGAGAGAGAGAGAGAGAGAGAGAGATTCAGTTGCAATATGTCAGATGTAAAAATAAAGAAAGAAGAGAGAGAGAGAGAGAGAGAGAGAGAGAGAGAGAGAGAGAGAGAGAGAGAGAGAGAGAGAGAGAGAGAGAGAGAGAGAGAGAGATGTATTCAATTGCAATATGTAAGATGTAAAAATAAAGAAATAAATAAGAGAGAGAGAGAGAGAGAGAGAGAGAGAGAGAGAGAGAGAGAGAGAGAGATGGATGATCCGACCTGACAAAAAAAGAACACTTCACCATTTCATAGAGCCGGAAAACATTTATTACTGCGTACATGAATTAAGCCTCGACCGTATCACCGCCACGCCACGCCACGGAGGGACACAAACACAAGCCTCCCCTGATAGCAAAGCGAGGGACGACACTTGGTCAGCGTCTGCGAGCGAGGGGCGAAGGGCAAGGTGATGAGCTGGGTATAGGTGAGTCTAGCGTCCGTAGCCGCCACTGGAAGAATAATGACAAATTGGAAATGATGACAGTAGTAGTAGTAGTAGTAGTAGTAGTAATAATAATAATAATAATAATAATAATAATAATAATAATAATAATAATGCTACTGATAATAACAATAATGAGTACAAGCGCCATAGTGTTGCTTACGAGTTACAAGCAGTCACTAACGATCCTTCACAAAGCAAAACAAATTGGCAGATCATAATACAGACGATAACGCTTCCATAAATGTCAATAGTTCCTTAATGGTAACCTCATGCCCTTCACTTTTATCGTGCGCCAGTCAGCTTGTCCCCAGGGTTGCTTTCCTATGTGGTATTTTGGGCCGCAAGACCTCCCACGGAACAATATATCGTCACCCTCATAAAATAACTGCCCAAGTCATTTTTCAGTGATTTCCAGGTTTTTGTTTACATCAATTTTTCATCAAGTGACGCCCATTTTTGTATAGTTGCCTTCGTCATTCAGGGTTTGAGCGTTCTAGAATTGACCTTTACATTTCTGCATAAATCTTAATCTTTTTTCTTCTTTTTTTTACGTCTATGCCTAGAGCGCCGGTAGGCTTGCTTGAGGGGCCTGGATGGTATTCGACCCCAGCCCGTCGTGGCGCAGGCAAGTGTTTATAGTGGCGCCATCTTCTCCTGGCTCATGCTGCCCCCCGGAACTCCTTTTTGATTCACTTGGACGGTTTTCTCTAGAGTTCCGGGTTGATGGGTGGTCTACAGGACAGCATGTGGGTAGTTTTAAGCCACTCGGCGGTGACTGAAAAATCCGAGGTGGTAGCGTGGGGATTCGAACTTGTGTCGTCCATCACGCGGTGAATGTGGGCCCAGCACGCTACCACTCAGCCACCCCCTACCCCTACTACTGGATCATGAGGAACTGTTGCTTATAGACCCATCCAACAGGAAATACTCGCGTGTAACAAAAGGATCGTGAAGATATGTCGTTTTTAGATCAATCTTATACAAAATTCGGTGATAACCAAGCCATCGTGTGGATATGTTCCTCATACACCCACATGGAAACAAATGTTCGATTAAAACTCTTGCACCGTGAGGAAACATTAGGTTTAATCCCACCAACGACAAATTTAAGATGAGAAACACCGAAGATTGAAAAGTGGTATTTCGGACCCTCAGACTCTAAAAATAAGACGAAGAAATATTTTGGCGTCAAACCACACATATTTGGCAAAGCTTTCGTAGGAGGTGTTAACATTTCCAGGGGTAGTTTTATGGCCCTGGTGGTAGTTTGACCCTTCTTCTGTGCCACGAACCTAGAAACCACTCATTAGAACCCGATTGATCCCATTTTTGGCCTTTGGGAATAGCTGCTGTGAGGGCTGGAAGCGTTTAAAAGAATACCAGTGTTTGATCCAAGGTTTGATCCGCCTACTTATAGCGTCTTCCATTTAGTGTAACCCGTTTCTGGGTCGTGATCTGCAGAGTCCCTTATAGAGTCCCGACAACCTAAGATTTGGACGCCATTATTGGCCCTGTTTTCGCCGCCCTTTTCAAACGCGGCGAAAACAGGGCCAATAATGGCGTCCAAGTCTTAAGTTGTCGGGACTCTATCTATCAAGGGACTCTACAGATCACGACTCAGAAACAGGTTACGCTAAATGGAAGACGCTATTAGAATGCCACCTAATGCTGTTCTTAGAGAAAACATGTCAACTCTTTACGAAATATTGTTTTAACACCCGTCTACCAGACAGAAGATGACAACTGTTGACTTTTGTATAAAAATATGCAATTTCCTCTGTAAACTCGCACTTTACAAACGGAGAACGACTGTTGACTGTTAGTTCTTGAAGTAATAATTATAAATTGGTATTCTTAAGACTCTTCCACCTCTCACCAACTATTTTCAAAGGCCAACAAAGCGATCAATCAGGTTTTCATGAGTACTTTTTTTAGGTTCTTGGTACATAAAGGTTAAACTACCAACAGGGTCATTAAACTACCACTGGAAATGCCCAAAACGGGTCAAATATGTGTGCTTGGGCGCCGAAATGTTTAAGAATACGCCCATACTATCGTGCCCCATACCCGGTTACTATAGATATATGAGCATTATGTTTCCTTACAGCAGAGGAGGGTTATCTAAGAAAGAGAACGGAGAAAAAAGTTGCCTGCTTACCCGTAGTATAGCTGGGGAGCGGAGTAATCAGAGCCGCCGCCCCCATGGCCAAAGCCACTGCCAAAGCCGCTGCCACCGCCATTTCCGTGTCCACCGCCACCGCCACCACCGCCGCCGCCGCCGCTGCCATTGCCACTACCACTGCCAAAGCCGCTGCCAAAGCCGCTGCCACCGCCGTTCCCGTGGCCAAAACCGCCTCCACCGCCGCCGCCGCCGCCGCCCCCGTTGCCATTGCCACTACCGCTGCCAAAGCCACTACCGCTGCCAAAGCCGCCGCCGTTGTAGGGCTGGTAGGCGACGGGGGCCGGGGCGCCGTGCACGGCACCCATACACACCAGTGCCAGCAGCGGCGCCACCACCAGCTGCAGGGGGAGAGAAGAGCACCGTGGCTGAGGGGCGGTTGTTGGCGTGACCGGTGACGAGTAGTAAAGACAAAGCATAATAGCTTTACTGATTGCTCTCAATGCTTTACGCTCGGAAAAAATGTATATATGCATCTACCTATCTAATTATCGATCTATATCTATCAGAGAGAGAGAGAACATTCACAAGGCAATGATAAAAATGCTTACGACAGAGCGAAGGGAGTTCATGGTTCTCCCTGCACGCTGTGGCGAATCTTCTTTCGGCTGAGTTCCTTCTTTTCCTTTTCTTCTGCCTTCCGCTTCGTCTTGGCTGGCAGTGATGCTTCGTGGTCCCGCCGCAGCCTTTTATACCTTCCAGGCAGACGACCCGACGCAGCCTTCAGCGGGGTTGCCAAGGGACTTCCAGGAAACAGGCGCGGATCCAAGAAAAACGTTTGGGGGGAGGGGGGGCCGATTGTTGAAGTGTCTGACGAAATTGCCTACCACACAATTTGGAATATCCCGCGAGTTTTGTTGTTAGCCGCAGCGCGCTTTTGAGCTAGTTTTTCTGTATCCGCTCAGGACCATGGGGGGAGGGGGGTCTTGCCCCCCCCCTTGGATCCGCCAATGCCCTGGCAGCACTAAGCAATCATTCAATTCAATTCAATTCGTATTGGGTATCAGTTCGCAACGGGCCGTTTCACCCTTTGTTTACAATTTTACAGTTTCGGTGTTGCCTACCGCCGCACCGCGCGTGTAAAGGGCTTATTCGAAGACCAGATGCCGAAATAACCACATCTTTTGAAGCAATACCCCTCTAATATTAAATTAAATTATACTAGAGATGCTAGAAAGCAAAATACAGCCATGAACGAAATATTCATGCAAGAGACGAAACATCTCATGTTGCCTCTAGCCAGTGTATGTGGCTTTCAACGAAGTAGATACGGGCCCGCGTATATTTGGCACTCGGTGGCCATATATGACGCAAACCTTAAAACCTTAAATGGGTAAAATACGTTTTTATCGGCGTCGCAGACGCCGATCAACAGATAGTCCATCTTCCTGTTGTTGTTGTTCTCTTCAAATTGTTTTCCTGGCTTACCCATGCATTGTAGACACGACATTGTATAATAACATTTGTTAGCCCTGATGAACCCTACAACTTGGCTTTATAAACAAAGTCAGCTTTTTTTTTTTACGTCTTGGCCTGTGGCGCCGGTAGGCCTTCATAGTAGGGCCTGATGGTCGGCCCCAGCCCGTTGTGGCGCAGGCAAGTTTTTATAGTGGCGCCATCTTTACTTTTCAGCATTTTCCATTTTAGACCCCTAGTTGCATAATATAAATTGTTGGGGGGGTGTTGGAGGGTCATGCGACGCCGATCTAGCAGTTTTTGTGCTATTAACACTTGTTTCCCCACCAACAGGTACCGTGTTTGGACATTTGGCACCAAACAATGACTTGTATTCCGAAATCACAAGTGAAAAAAAGAACCGAGTTCACTAGAAAAAGAACCTCTTTGACAGTTCCCCGAGTGGCCGCCTGTGGTGCTGCATGTACAATCGTGGGCCACAAGTGATGACACACTGTCCACTGAGTTTCGTTCACCGGCCCCGACTTTAGAATATATACACCGCATGGAAAGAGGCTAATGTTCAGATATGTCACTACATATACACTCTCCATAATTTCTTAGATATGAATTTGACAGTTGTGCACACTGATAACAACTTTTAAATTCGCGGACGAAAATGTCTTTTTACATTTCGTTCAGATTTAGTCAGGGACGGCTAAAGTTGTTTACAACGCTAGTATGCATTTGAATAAATGTTATATTCATTCCTGCAACGTCCTCACTAAGAAAATACGAAGAAAACATTGATAACGTGCACAAAAATTCTGAAATGGTTTAAAAATATATAATGATACCAACATTTAACTCTCGCTTGACAATGTTATGCAATGCCGTCATCGACCATGCCAGCCGGCACATTTAAGAAACTAGTAGGTTAAAATGAATTGAAATGAATTACAAAGCTATTACTTTGCATTTGAGAATACTAAGCGACTCGTTTGGATTTATGAAACTAGGCTATTACTTTGCATTTACGAATACCAAGTTATTATTATGCAGTAGGCTATTATTTTGCAGTAACTTTTTTTCTTAAGAGAAATTAATCTCTCTCTCTCTCTCTCTCTCTCTCTCTCTCTCTCTCTCTCTCTCTCTCTCTCTCTCTCTCTCTCTCCAGAATGCACACTGACGACCAAAGCCAAGCAAGTATTTAGCTTATGGAATACAGAAAATCTTATACAGATCGTGCACTAGTGGAAACAAGAGCATTCATAACAGATTTTTTAAAGAAACATAATCGTCGTGCAGTTGATACTCTCAGTTTCGTAAGAAAAATCCTTAAATAATATATCTCTCACACCCACACACGCTCTTTGGTCCTTGCACACACACACACATACGTCACATATAACTCGAATGTAGCACTGCTGGATAGTTGTCGTCTTTCGCTATCGCGTCCGAAACATTTTGGAAACTGTGTCAACACTTATGTCCCACGACTGTACGACCAATACCGTCTATTATAACAATGTTCTGAGATACTATGTTAATACAGAAGCCAATTAATGGTGCCTGTTTAATTCCGGCGGCGTTCGTCCTGCAGCTCACTAACACAAACATCCCGAGCAATCTCTAGAATCCTAACCACCAGCCAGGGATTCACAAGACGCCACAGCCAGCTCCCTACTTGTTAAGTCATGCAACACAGAAAATAACCACAGAAGGACAATGTGCGAGGGGGATGGAAGGGGGAGATGTAAAAGAGGAAAGGGAAGAAGGGGAAGGAGTGAGAAGGGAATGAGGAGAGGGATGGGACTGGGAGGTGGGGAAGGGGAAAGAAGGGGGAAGGAGTGAGAAGAAAAGAAATGAGGAGGGGAGGGATGAGGAAGGGATGAACTGGGGGGGCAAAGACGTGGTCGATGTAGTAATAGACATCAACCCCGAGAAAGGCCTGGCTATACTGTGTGGTGCATTTATTAATCATGACCCTCACCAAAGACCCCGACAACGTGACGAGGGTTGGTTGCTATGTTCACTGACGCCACTCCGTTCATAGCTGACCTTATTTGTGACATGTTGTACAATTAGGACATAGGATCGGCTTAGCATTGCCGCGCCTCCATGACATGCATGATTCAGTGGTTAGCTACGAATTCGAGGGTCTGGGTTCGAATCCCGGCCTGGAAAGTCGGCGCGTAGCCCACCCAGTGTTTAGCAAGGTAAAGAGAAGGGGAGGTAGGTTCACACCGGCCTCTACTCTACTACAACTTTATTTCACGTGACGTCACACCCTGCGCGGAGAGGACGGTGTGAACCTACCTCCCCTTCTCTTTACCTTGGTGTTTAGGTTGGTATTCTCAGACGATACCGCCTCTCGTGTCTACACTTTCCAAAGGTCGAAGAGTAATTGAGTTCTAATGAGTCTTTTTTGAGGTTCATGGTACAGAAAAAGGGTCAGACTACCACCAGGATCATAAAAGCAACCATGGAAATACCCAGAAATCCTACTAAAGGCTTGTAAAATGTGTGTGCTTGGGCGCCGGTACGCTTAATGAATATGGCCCTTAGAGACAAATGTCGTGGCTTCGTGAGTGAATGCATGTGTGTATGTGGTGGCATGATCTAAGAAGTATATACCTCCTTAGACCATTTATGCTGGTACTCGGGAAGGCGTGCGTACCAGGTTTTCATACATCCACCCTTCCCCTCGCTTTCCAGGATCTTTCCTCTCTTACAGCTTCACGTATTATATTACATCCAATTATTACTTAACAAACCTTATATTTCACTTGTTTAGCTTCTCTTGTAGTTCGCAGAGCACGCTATACACTACTATCATTCCGTTTCATTCATTAGTATTTTACATGAGCCTTGCCAGAGCGCTTAACCCTTTGACTACGGATTTCCTACAGTCAGACCTCACCGAGCTACAGAAATGGAACAAAAAGTGTCTGCTACAATTCAATGAAGAGAAATGTAAAGTCATGCACCTTGGGAGGGGATATCCAGCACACCAATACCACATGGGAAACACTCCACTATCCACCAGAGGCAGAGAAAGACCTGGAGTATAGTTACCAGGCTACCAGTGAAAGCCAAATCCGTGCCAATCGCAGCGGATGGGTTAAATGAAAGTGAACGACCTGAAAGATAAGATAAAGCTGGAGCATACACTATAGCTACGTGTGACCTCGGTGCTCATCTCCTTCTCATTGGCTATTGAACCCATCACCCCGGAACACAGGGCAAGTATGACATCCGGGTTACCACAGTTTACCTTCCTCAGGTTTCCCAAGGTATACCCATTTCCTGACCGGCCCGAAAGGGAGGATGAACAGCCACTGCAAGAATACTAGGAAATGTTTGGCCCTCAAAAGTTTTCATGCATGAGTGGGTTATTTTCCTCATTCTAATTCCCTCAAAGTCTGACTGTCCGTTTGTGTTGCTTGTTTGCTTGTTGATTTGCATATTCGTGTGTGTGTGTGTGTGTGTGTGTGTGTGTGTGTGTGTGTGTGTGTGTGTGTGTGTGTGTGTGTGTGTGTAGTACTTGGCCTCTTCTCTTTACTGTATCTAACATATTCGTGTGTGTGTGTGTGTAGTACTTGGCCTCTTCTCCTTACTGTATCTAACATATTCGTGTGTGTGTGTGTGTGTGTGTGTGTGTGTGTGTGTGTGTGTGTGTGTGTGTGTGTAGTATTTGGCCTCTTCTCCTTACTGTATCTAACATCAATATCCTGGCAATAATCCGTCACAGCATTCAGCATCTCTTGTAACTAACTCCCAGCGGTCTTCAGCAAGGACTATTACGCCACGCTGCCTCAAGGTCCAGGCAGGGCTACAACACCGTGCTGCGCCAACTCATACGTGCCTGGGGTGCTTTATTCACCTACACACAAAGAAAAGAAACCAGACTACCCATCGTCGGACACGTGTAGCCTAGGCCAGCGCACGCGAGTCATGGAGGAAAAGAGGAAAAGTAGAGGGAAAGAGGGAACGAGAGAGTAAAAGTAGAGGGAGGGAGAAAGGAAGGGAAGGAAGGAGAGTAGAAGTAGATAGGAGGAAGGAAGGGAGAGAGAGGAAAATATTTAGAGGAGAGAGGGAAAGGAGGAATAAATAGAGGGAAGGAAGGAAGGAAGGAGAGGAAAAAGAGGAAGAAAGAGAGGGAGAGGAGAGGAAAATAGATAAGTAAGGAATAAGAGAGAGAGAGAGAGAGAGAGAGAGAGAGAGAGAGAGAGAGAGAGAGAGAGAGAGAGAGAGAGAGAGAGAGAGAGATTCTTAAACATTTCGGGGTCCGATATGCATTTAACAAGGCTTTCGTAGGATTTGTGGGCATTTTCTTCTACTTCCTCTACTCTGTTCCCTCCTACTATCTCTATCCTAAATTTCAATCCAAAGCTGGATGTTGCGCCTACGTGCGCAACGACATCACTTGCTCTCGTGCCCACGACCTTGACTCTTCTGAATTTTCCACCATCTGGCTAAGACTTCATTGTCATTCTATTACTAAATACATCTGTGCTGTTTATCTCTCACCTAACTCTACTAACTATGTAAAATTCTTTGACTATTTGAATTCTAAAGTGGAGCACATCTTGACTCACTCTCCCTTCGCTGAAATCTCCATCTTGGGAGATTTCAATGTTCACCACCAGCTTTGGCTTTCATCCTCTTTCACTGACCAGCCTGGTGAACAAGCCTACAACTTTGCTCTCCTCAACGACCTAGAGCAGTTGGTTCAGCACCCTACACGTATTCCCGACCGTCTTGGAGACAGGCCCAACATCTAGACCTCTTCCTTACCTCTAATCCTTCTGTTTACTCTGTCAAACTGTTCTCTCCGTTGGGCTCCTCCGATCATAACCTTATTTCTGTTTCCTGTCCTATCGCTGTACATCCTCTGGACCCACCGAAGAGGCGATGCTTTTGGCATTTTGCTTCAGCTCGTTGGGACGACCTGAGGATGTACTTTTCCGATTTCCCGTGGAATGATTACTGCTTCCAGGAGAGAGACCCCTTTGTGTGTGCCCAGCGCATCTCAGAGGTGATTGTCTCTGGAATGGAGGCATACATTCCCATAGCTGGGCACGATAACAGAAAATCTTATTCCCGATAACCGATAACTGATAATGGAAAACCTTATCGGTGATAACCAATATTCGTTAACTGGAGACACAAATAGAGGCGATAACCGATACCGATATAAATCCACAATTTCGATACTAGCTAGCGATAAGTCCGGTAGGCGAAAACGATACAATATTGATATTTCAAATAAAAACATAGATGAATTCAAATTTTCATTATCTGTATTTTAGAAAACTTACAAAACCTGAAAACCACACGTTGACACGTACCTATGGACGGTAATACTAGAAACACCTGAACCGGTGTTGTGTTATTTGGCGTCCCCACCATCAAAAGCTGGCGCTTTTGTTTACAAACACTGGTCTCTCGTGAACTGCGCATGCCTAGACCAGCAAGCGTAGACCTGTACAGTCTCACAAAGCTTTTTAACCATAATTAAGAGTTACTGGAAGGCTGAATCAGACATACAGTACCACTACCACCATCCCCGCTGTTTCTAGACCGACATTCTGCACGAGTTGTATTTATATGTACAGTGTCGTTCTAGAAACAGCAAGGATGGTGGTACTGTTTGTCTGATTCAGCCTTCCAGCAACTCTTGATGTGTTAAAAAGCTTTTTGAGACTGGGCTACACTTACTGGTCTGAACATGCACAGTTCACGAGAGACCAGTGTTTGTAAACAAAAGCGCCAGCTGTTGAAGATGGGACACCAAATAACACAACACCGGGTGCCTTCAATACCATGGCATGCTCACAAACGAATATGGAATATCAAATTTGAAGCAGTGAATAATCATTTCGGGGGCAAAGTTAAATGATTTTTCTCTTTGATATATTGATTTTTGAGTATAACATAAAAAAGTAGCCTAGTATTTAATGTTGATGATCTAAGTATGAAATCTCTTCACCGAAGATATTTCATACCCCAAAGTTTTTTCATACAACACAGGGCGCCCGGGCCACGCATGCGCAATTGGGAGGAGACAGAGCCTTCGAACTCCCGCTAACTATGACCTTTACATTTCAGCACGGAATCGTGCCAAATCTATTCTCCGATTTACCAAAATTTCTTTTATCAATAGAAAATGTCAACACCTTGCTTCTTCTAATTCTTCCCGTGACTTCTGGCATCTAGCCAAAAATATTTCCTCCAATTTCACTTCTTCCTCTTTCCCTCCTCTCCTTAACCCAGACGGCAGCACTGCCGTCTCATCTGTCTCTAAGGCTGAACTCTTCGCTCAAACTTTCTGAAAGAACTCCACCCTGGACGATTCTGGGCATATTCCTCCTACTCATCCCCCCTCTGACTCCTTTATGCCTGTTATTAATATTCTTCCAAATGATGTTTTCTATGCCCTCTCTGGCCTCAACTCTCAGAAGGCTTATGGACCTGATGGAATGCCTCCTATTGTCCTTAAAAACTGTGCTTCCGTGCTGACACCCTGCCTGGTCAAACTCTTTCGTCTCTGCCAATCAACATCTACCTTTCCTTCCTGCTGAAAGTATGCCTTTGTACAGCCTGTGCCTAAGAAGGGTGACCGTTCCAATCCCTCAAACTACCGTCCTACAGCTTTACTTTCCTGTCTATCTAAAGTTTTTGAATCAATCCTTAACCGGAAGATTCAAAAGCACCTTTCCACTTCTAACCTTCTATCTGATCGCCAGTATGGGTTCCGCAAGGGGCGTTCTACTGGCGATCTTCTTGCTCTCTTAACTGACTCTTGGTCATCCTCTCTTAGCCGTTTCGGTGAAACTTTCTCTGTTGCGCTAGACATATCGAAAGCCTTCGATAGAGTCTGGCACAAGTCTTTGCTTTCTAAACTGCCCTCTTTCGGATTCTATCCCTTTCTCTGTTCCTTTATCTCCAGTTTCCTTTCCGGCCGTTCTATCTCTGCAGTGGTAGACGGTCACTGTTCTTCCCCTAAACCTATCAACAGTGGTGTTCCACAGGGCTCTGTCCTATCACCCACTCTCTTCCTGTTATTCATCAGTGATCTTCTTTCCATAACAAACTGTCCTGTCCACTCATACGCCGACGACTCCACTGTGCATTATTCAACTTCTTTCAATAGAAGACCATCACAACAGGAAGTACATGACTCCAGACTGGGGGCTGCAGAACGCTTAACCTCAGACCTTGCTATCATTTCCGATTGGGGCCGAAGGAACCTTGTGTCCTTCAATGCTTCAAAAACTCAATTTCTCCACCTATCAACTTGACACAATCTTCCAAACACCTATCCCCTATTCTTCGACAACACTCAGCTATCACCTTCTTCAACACTAAACATCCTCGGTCTATCCTTAACTCAAAATATCAACTGGAAACTTCACATCTCCTCTCTCGCTAAATCAGCTTCCTCGAGGTTGGGCGTTCTGTATCGTCTCCGCCACTTCTTCTCCCCCGCGCAGTTGCTATCCATATACAGGGGCCTTGTCCGTCCTCGTATGGAGTATGCATCTCACGTGTGGGGGGGCTCCACTCACACAGCTCTTCTGGACAGAGTGGAGTCTAAGGCTCTTCGTCTCATCAGCTCTCCTCCTCCTACTGATAGTCTTCTACCTCTTAAATTCCGTCGCGATGTTGCCTCACTTTCTATCTTCTATCGATATTTCCACGCTGACTGCTCTTCTGAACTTGCTAACTGCATGCCTCCTCCCCTCCCGCGGCCCCGATGCACACGACTTTCTACTCATGCTCATCCCTATACAGTCCAAACCCCTTATGCAAGAGTTAACCAGCATCTTCACTCTTTCATCCCTCACGCTGGTAAACTCTGGAACAATCTTCCTTCATCTGTATTTCCTCCTGCCTACGACTTGAACTCTTTCAAGAGAAGGGTATCAGGACACCTCTCCTCCCGAAATTGACCTCTCTTTCGGCCACCTCTTTTGATTCTTTTTCTTGAATTCCAAACATTTACCTTTACCACTTGTTAGCGTCGGTCTATAACATCCACTTATTCATTCTTACTTACTCGTATTTTAGCAGCGTTGTTCATTCACTTTCTTATTATTTACTTATGTATTTGATATTTCTTTACTTTAATCTCAATTTTTTAAACTGCTTATTTCATCTTTATTTATTTATTTACTTATCGCTATCATTATTATTTTACTTATTTATTTAGGCTATTTATTTTTTTGTTGTTGTTGCTCGCAAGTATGTGAAGACCAGAGGGAACCAATCAGCGACTCATAGGGGATTCCAGACAGTAAATTATAAGTGTTGTAAGATACTTCTTTTTTACAGCAAAGGGGGCAGCTCAAGGGGAAAACACAAAACAACAACAACAAAAAAGCCTGCTAGACGCTGTTCCAATAAAAAATAAAAAAAAGAATGAGTGGCCAGAAGAGAGGTCAATTTCGGAACAAGATGAAGAGGTGTCTTAATATTCTTACTGAAAGAGTTCAGGTCGTAGGCAAGAGGAAATACAGATGGAGGAAGGCTGTTCCAGAGTTTACCAGAGGAAGGGATAAAAGAATGAAGATGCTGGTTAACTCTTGCATTGGATTGAATAGGGATGAGAGAGCAGAAAGTCGTGTGCATCGGGGCCGTGCATGAGAAGGGGGAAGGTATGCAGTTAGCAAGTAAATTATATTGATACCGAGAGCCCTACTTATGATGCCTATTTAATTGATTCCGGCGGCGTTCGTACTGCAGTTCACTTCACACACGACCATCATCCCAAGCAATCTCGCCACGCCCAGCTAAAGCGGCTGCTCTTAACTTTACCTTTAGTCTCTATAATCCTTAATAGACAACCAGAGATCCAAAAGACGCAGCGTATGGATGTAAATGCACAAGAGAGGCATGATTTTTATAAACGTATCGAGTCCCAGGGAATGAGTGAATACAAGAGTTGTGTATTCGAATACAAGTACTTCATATACCCTACGAATTGAACTCTTTCAAGTGGAGAGTATCACGTCATCTCTCCTCCCGAAATTGACCTCTCTTTTGGCCACTCCTCTTAACTCTTTTATCGGAGCAGTGATTTGCGGGTTTTTTTATTTATTTATTATTGTTTTGTTTTTTTTACCTTGAGCTGTTTCCTTCATTGTAAGAAAAAAATATTCTAACGAATACGAATATGAATTCGAATACTCTGACGTGGCTTTAATTCGAATACAAAGTGGCCTGAGACTACCCACGTGCTGTCCAGAAGACCACCCATCAACCCGAACTCTAGATTCAAGGATTAAAGATGAACTCCGGGGGGGGCAGCATGAGCCAATGCAAGATGGCGCCACTATAAACACTTGCCTGCGCCACAACGGGCTGGGCCATACCATCAGGCCCCTCTAAAACAAGCCTACAGGCGCCATAGGCGAAGATGTAAAAATAATAAGTTTTCAAAGGAGAATGGGCCCTTCCAAACAAGCAATGTAGGTACAGCAGTAGCATTGAAGGCGATAGTAGGCTACCTATAAAGTAATGCACACTGTCCGTCATTATTTCCTACATAGCTCATTCACATAGGCATACTAAATATAATCACATAAAAGTATCTTCTACAGTAACTTCATACAGGTAGGAATCACTGTATTAAGAAATAAGTTTTGTATCTGTGGCTTGGAGGGACGGGTGTGTACGGTTGGCGGAAGAGCGGGTGACGGATTCCTTATTACAATGATTCCTACCTGTATGAATTAAGTTACTGTAGAAGATACTCTTCATGTGATTATATTTAGTATGCCTATGTGAATGAGCTATGTAGGAAATAATGACGGAAAGTGTGCATTACTTTATAGGTCCCCGGACTCTCACACGCTCCCCTTACGGGTGGATCAGGCCGTGGGGGAGGAGGGCATTGCCACCATGTGGGGTGACCACTACGAGGGTACTATCCCCCTGGCTAAGTGGGTTATGGGAGGCTCGCCCATCAGGCAAGTCAGCACTACACGGAACCCCATTCCTATTTAGATTAATTTTTGTGAGTTGAGTTCCCATTTTCTATGAACTTCGGAGAGCATGGGCCATCACTCAACCTGTTACCCCTTCGGGGAGACACAAAAGAACCACAGGCGAGGATGCCACTGCCTTGCCGCCAGTGAAATTCCAGAATTTACTCTTTACTATACTCCAACACGATCTCTTCGTTTAAAGAAACAAACGAGAAATTAATCCAGACAAGGAAAGGTTTGCCGGTGCCGGGGATCAAACCCGCGACCAGCGAGACGGGAGAGCCAAAGAGGTACCCCCCTGGCTAAGTGGGTTATGGGAGGCTCGCCCATCAGGCAAGTCAGCACTACATTTGCACCCTCTCTATTATGACTTTTCCATATACCTTTCCGGGTATACTCAGGAGACTTATACCTCTATAGCTCCCACATTCCCCTCTCCTGCCCTTCCCCTTGTACACTGAGACAATGATGGCTTTCGTCCAGTCTGCTGGCACCCCTCCCATGCTACTTCACATATCTTAATTGACCATCCATTTAACAACTACATCTCATTCTACTACAACTACATTCTACTTCCTCCTTAGCAATATTTCACTTTCTTCCCTAAATGCAAGCATACTATAGCTACTTCTTCACAATGGCCGGCTAACAACAACAACAACAACAGGGAAACTCACCCCATGACGCCCCACACAAAGAATTTCCGAAAGATTCCAACGCCCGCCGCCCGCCGCCGCCCGCCATGCACCGACAACAAAAAATAACGGTGCAGCGCGAGGCGTATCACGTACTGACGAAGAGGAGAGGCAAAGGCTAATGTAGCACCCTTGGTAGAGATAATTGGGGAAGAGGAATGGAACAACAAATTGGAGGAGGAAGGCGGGGGGATAAGTACTACTGTGTTAGGACTGCATGGCTGTAAGGAGGAAGCAGTGAAGATAGTAGCCTACCATTCACAATAAATATTTCTGACGCAATGTTGGGAAAAAAGAACTCGGCAATAAATAAGACGAGCAAAAAGAAAAGTATAACAGGAAAATAAACAAAAGGACAGAAAAGGTAAATGCAATAAAGAAAGACCAAAGTAAGCTCAATATTGATGATTGATTGATAGTTTATTGTTGCAAGTAAACAACAAATTAAGGAGAAGGGAGGAGCATAAGTGAATAAAACAAAGGAAAATACAATAGTAAAGCAAAAGTCAGTGGAAGCAAAGACGTGTACTACAGACAAACAGAAATCAATGCAAACTTCAAAGTAAAGTATATAAGTGTGCGTAGTGAAGTATCTGAAATGTGAGGAACCAAGGAGTACCTATAAGAAGCGATACAAAGCGGAACACCTTCCTGACCTCTGTACTCCACTGCCAAAATACGATAAACGGAAATAAATCCCTCGGTATCGTATTTTTAACCCGTTATAAGGAGCGACGGGCCAAATTTGTGGCCTTACCATGTACTGTAGCAGCGACGGGCCAAATTTGTGGCCTTACCATGTACTGTAGCAGCGACGGGCCAAATTTGTGCTATGATAAAGATCCTCCAAAATAGATAATGCATAAACTGATCACAAATACGTTGATACATATTATGAAATGGTTTGCGTGAGTGATGATTTTTTTCTCATTTTTCTTGCTTCTCACCTTTAAGAAACATATGGTCCCCGGCCGCAGCTACCGCGTTAAACTTCTCGGCATCTCAGTTCGCCTGTTTGAAAAGCCTCTCGTGGAAGTTGCTGGGATTTCCATGGAGTGTTTTGTGATCCCATTGATAGTTTTACACGGCCTCTGCACCATGAACGGGATAATCACCCATGGGCCATGACAACCCGGTTAATCTTCTCTGTGGCCTTGAAAAAGACGTAATGGGAGCCGGTAATTGTGGAGATTCACTACGCGCCTCCAAAATACAATATTACGCCTCCATATTATACTTAAGGGACGAAATACATGTCCCTTAACCATAATATGAAGGCGGAAAAAAAATAAAAGTAAAGAAAGTGGTAGAGGTAGTGAAAAGGCACATGTATTTCGTCCCTTAAGTATAATATATGGAGGCGTAATATCGTATTTTGGAGGCGCGTAGTGAATCTCCACAATTACCCCAGATACGTTTAAGAATATACCTAAATCCTTCGAATTCCCCCCCCCCCCCAGTCCCACACACACCTTGCAGACCAATTTCATTCGCCAGCAAAACGTGCGGCAGTGCGTTGTATGCGCAGCGAGACGGGAATTTTTCCAGGATGGTGGCCTCCCAGTGCCCTTGAAGAGCAATGCAGGCGCGGCCCTTATCTGTTGTTCAGCCTCATCAACGGCGTTGTATTCAGGGAGGAGCCCCTGTGAATAAAGATATGGAGGCGGGGGCACACGGGGCGGGCAGAGACGTGGGTCGAGTAGCAACAACACGCGTGGAAACTTCCTGCACGTGTGCCGCCAAGAGACGTCTTCTTGGGGGATTACCAAGTCACCTCTCAGGTTTGTTGCTAAGTTGTAATAGGATGCAAAATAATCAGCAAAGTGTAGAAGAGGAAAGAGTGGATGGTATATGCAAGATGGCGCCACTGTAAACACTTGCCTGCGTCACAACGGGCTGGGGCCGACTTTAACAGAGACCCTAGGGCCGACCATCAGGCCCCACTACGAAGGCCTACCGGTGTAAAAAAAAAATAATAAAAAATATAAAATGGCTACCTTGACAGAAACTTTTACCGGTATGTACAGTAATAATAGCAATCATCTATTTACTGGAATGGGTTTTTTTTTTTTTGACAAGCAAATTTCTCAATGATTTCATCAAAGCTGATCTTGTGACATCATAGATACTGAAATAGCACAAAATGTACTCAATTATAGTACTGTACTCAAGGTTTGGAAAGCTACTTCCAACCCATATTGATCAAGAAAGCAAAGAGGGTCTTCAGATGTTGAAATGATCATTCATCGATCAATGCAACTCTGCAATCTGTAATTTGCTTGCATGATTTCAAGCCGTCCATAACCAGCTATAACATGAAATCTCTGTTGGTCCAGAAGGAAAAAAAACGGCCCATTTCTTTTGTATCCTCTCCATTGGTTAAGTTGTAACAAATAAATAAACTCAAATCCAGTAACCACAAATTAATAAGGTAGGGGAGAGCGGTGATGATTCGGACGGCGGGAAGGTCCGGTGTGGCGAGATATTGTGACCGATTAAGGCTGTTAATAAGTGTGTGGGAGTGAGTGCCGCGAGATTTTGTGTGAATATGCAAAACTTTGTTGCCTTGGCCCACAAAGGGACAACCACGCCCTCAGAGCTGTTATTTTCGATGCAAGTCCGATTTTATGTTTTTTTGCATCTCGTATGTAATATTTTCAGGGTGTATCGTAAGCTCTCACTTCAAAACCATGGCAAGCAGCGAAATGTTAAAAAAAAATATATTTCGGTGACGCAGCGATGCCCGGGGAAGGTGTTGCCGCATAACACGATCACCACCGAGGCTCTCGTGCTGGAAAAGGAGCGTGACCACACATTTTCTTTTTTATAGTCGTGATGATTCGGACACTTGATTTTTTCATGATTTTTATTAAATTTATATCAATTTAAACACTATAGGTGTTGCAACGGTTATAAAAAGGTTGATCTGGTTGATTTATATTTGGATATTATGCTTGTGAGAAAAGAAGGAAGCCATAATACCAAAATTTTTGAGATATTTCTTATAGTTCTCCTTTAATTTTTTTTCCTATAAATATTGAGAGGATACTTTTGTGGTTATACAAATGTCTTGTAGCAGATATATTCTTGTTTATTAGCCAATCAAACGAGTTATATTAATATTATGGCGAGTATTATGGTGTCCGTACCATCCCACCTCCCTGGCTGAACCATCACGATCGGACGATTTAGAAACTAGCCTTTTATCACCTACATCTGAAAACTGGAAATAGCTACGGGTGTCATAAGCCTAAAGAGCCAAATGATGGAGGAACATTTTGAGATCAACAAGATTACACTACTTCTTAAAAAAAAAATTCTAAAAATATTTTTCTAAAAAGTGGCCGAATCATCACCGCTCTCCCCTATAAAGCAGGCGTAAATTCAAGGAGAAAGGGAAAGGTTTATGAATGAGAAACGCCCCAATTTTCTTGCAGTCAGGCTGAAGAGTTTAGAGTAAAAATTCAGAACAAAGTCTCGAATCTACTTGATGAGGCTGAAAGGGATTGGAAGCAAATGACCTATTAATTAAAGACTTAAATGGAGGCAGCGCTAGAGGTAGGAGGAGAGGCATCATGACAGTAAATTGAAAAAGTTAAAAGGTATGAAAGCAAGATCTCATCTTACTAATAAAACGGGATGAGAGAGTTGGCTGAACCGACAAAACTTGTCAACAGCAGGAGAGTCAATGATTATATGTAAATTCAACATGGACAAGATCAAAGAAAGATTGGCAGATCATGAAATACAGCAAGAGGAGACTGGGCCCATTTGGAGACATCAGGTGTTTCCTCTAAAAGGTGGAAATGGCAATGTCACAAATAATATGGAGGATGTAATATACGAATAATATTGTCAGGTGGGCGCGGTACCGAAAAGTCAGTAGTGCGGTTGCGGTAGTGCAGTACTTTTTCCGGAGTAGTGCGGTTGCGGTAGTGTGGTACCATTTTTATCTTTCCCAGTGCGGTACGCGGTGTGCGGTACTGTGGTAGCAGTAGTCAAAATAAAAAAAAATACTTCAGTGCCTATCCTGGCTATCCAAACAAAGGAAACATGCTTTAAATAGTACAATTGCCTTAATTTACAATAGATTTTCTCAAAATGAAAAATCGGCCGGCACCACGGACGGGTCTGGGGTTGAAATGGCCGGCACCGCGCGGGTTAGAGAAGACTGGCAGTGTAGTAGTTTAGTCTGTCTATTTAGTATTTAATTTTGAACAATAACTGAAAAGTCAGAATGATTGAATCACTGATTCTGATGACTGATACCGATTGACTGATTGAGTCCGATTCACTAAAAATAAAAATAAATAAGAATAAAAAAATTAAAAAAATCTGTGAGCATGCCGCACTGCAAATGTCGTCTTCAATAGTTTTCAAAGTACCGCAAAAAAGTACTGCAGGATTTTTTAGTGCGGTATTTTCAGAAATTTTGCGGTAGTGCAGTACTTTTTTTTGTGATGCGGTACTACCGCACAACCACACTAATTGTAGTGCAGCGACAGCCTGATGAGCGAGCCTCCCATAACCCATTCAGCGAATGGGGTGCCTCTTTGGCCGACTCGGTAAGGAGTGGCTCTCCCGTCACGCTGGTCACAGGTTCAATCCCAGGCAGCCGGGAAATACCCTCTCCTTGTTGTGATTAATTTCTCATGTGTTTTGATGCATGCAAGAGGACGTGTGGGACCAAGAGAGTAATAGAAAAAGAGAATAGAAAATCTCTTCATGACATAAGTACTGCACTTACCCACCACTGAATATTGTGTGAAAATTCTACAGTGGGTCGTAGAGTGATCAAGGTAGGCAGGAAATTGATGGCAAGGAGGATAATTCATTGCACTGGAAGTTCTCAGTGTGACCAAGGATGAAATAAGGAAAGCTTTAAAAGAAATGAGTCAGGTAAAGGAGATACTCTAACTCTGTTTCATGCATGAAAAACTAGCTCAAATATATATATATATATATATATATATATATATATATATATATATATATATATA
Organism: Eriocheir sinensis; assembly: GCF_024679095.1. NCBI lineage: Eukaryota > Metazoa > Arthropoda > Malacostraca > Decapoda > Varunidae > Eriocheir > Eriocheir sinensis. Next base: position 3,768,993 of record NC_066561.1, read on the forward strand.
TATATATATATATATATATATATATATATATATATATATATATATATATATATATATATATATATATATATATATATATATATATATATATATATATATATATATATATATATATATATATATATATATATATATATAAAACATGCTTGCAGAGACAGTCTTGAAAGAATGAAAAAAATGGCACCACATAAATTCACAAAGGTGACAAAGATTTCAAGAACTACCGACCAGTTCATCTTCTTTCTGTAACCTACAAACTTCCCATAAGATCATGACAAGTAGATAAGTGCAATACTACAGAAGACCAAACCTGCCAAGAGAACAAGCTGGATTTCGCAGTGGATACATACTCAACAACTGACCACATCCATGTCATTACCAAGTTGTTGAAAAATCTGCCAATTACAACAAACCACTATGCATGGCTTTCTTAGGTTATGAGAAAGCATTGAACTCTGCTAGAACTTTATCAGTCACACAGGCACTCTGGAGGCAGGCCATGGATGAGCCATACATAAAGGTGTTAGAAGTACATAAGGAGACAGCACAGCGACCATTAAGCTCCACAGGAAAAGTTACAATACACATAGTACTGTAATAGTTGTTCTTGAGGCGATGTGAAACAAATCATATGTGCAGTTTGTATTTGTATCTGCTGAGCTTGACTCAGATAAAATATCTATGGATAGTCAACTTGTAAGAGAGACTAGTAAAACATTGCAAAATTTACCATCTTGAAGTTGGTGCAAAAACTGCTATTTAACTGCACAGAGGTTAGTGAGGCTCCCATTTCAAATTTTCATGATGTGTTTCGGTTCACATACTCTGTTTATCAGCAAAAAGTGTGAAGCTCATATTTCTGTGGATGGAAACCACAAAAAATGACATACATTATAAATACGTTTGGTCTGGTAGGTTTTTGATATCCTCCAATTTTATTCTATAGTAAAACCAAATTGTTGAGCCCGTTTGGGCGGAGGCTCCCGCGGGTCCACTTCTCCCCTCTGCTCTGCCACACAGTCCCAACACCTATCTCTTCCTCTCATATGTAAGGTAAAGGTAACATATGATAGGAAAAAATAGGTGTTTTGCCTGTGTGGCAGAGCAGAGGGGAGAAATGGACCCGTGGGAGCCTCCACCCAAACGGACTAGACAGTTTGGTTGGACTATAGTAGCCTGCTAACTTACCTTCTTATTCCTGTGCACTTTTTGGCAGTGAAACAATAAAATAAATAAACTAACTTGTGTATAACCAAATAACCACAAGTGCACTTCTGGCTGTCTCTTCTTCCCTGTCCTTGTTTGTAGCTTGCTAAGTGTACTAAGGGACGGTGAAAAGGAATATGAACAAAATAACTACAAGTATATTTATATTTAATTTGGTATTTAAAATTTTGTTACTGGTAATCTGGATGGACAAGTCACTGCTTCTCCCAAACTTATCATCATGGTCAACATATTGGGAGATGGACCTTTTACAGATTCATAAAAAAAGAAGAAAAAAAAGACCCTCCTAATAGGCTTCATATAGGCTCAAAAAATATCTGTAACTCCCGATAGTAAAAGTAAAGTCCTTTATAAATAACAACAAGTGGAGACTGATGGTTTAGCAAATGACGTCTTTGATTATAAAATATAGATAACAACTTGTGTGTGGCTTAGGGGATAGCTCAAACCACCTTCCACTCCTTACAGGTTCAGGTTACACGGGAGAACGAGGAAAGGTTATGAACTGCTGAGAAGGAGTTATCACATTAAAATGGTTTCAATGACTAGAGAGTAAGATAAACAGTGTGGTCAGCCAGCCAGTTCAAGGGTAATGAGATAGATAAAAATAATAGTGGACTGAAAGCAATAAGTAAGTAGAACGTGATGAGTGTAAATGGTTAATGGAAAAGAACATTAATTTTTTGTAGTTTTAGTAATGGTAAGTAGTCATTATAGTAGTAGTAGTAGTAGTCTAGTGATAGTAGTGTAGTTTGTCTAGTAGTGTAAATTGTCTGATGTTAGTAAAAGTAGTAGTAGTAGTAGTCGTAGTAGTAGTAGTAGTAGTAGTAGTAGTAGTAGTAGTAGAGACTAACCATCTTCAGTATAGTAGTATAAGTAGTCTGATGTTAGTAATGATAGTAACAGTAGTGGTAGTAGTAGTAGTAGTAGTAGTAGTAGTAGTAGTAGTAGTAGTAGTAGTATCAGAGACTAAACATCTTCCGTAGTAGCAGTGGTAGCAGTGAGTAGTCATGGTGAGAGTGGTAGCTGTAGTCTAGTCAAACTTTAGCAGTACACACATAATTGTGCCATGTTGGAACTTAAATATGAATACATTATTAAAGCAACTTAAGATGAGCTATTATTTACATTACGAGCTTCCTTGACATAACATCTTTGGTACAAATATTAATTACAAAACGACATTATGACACCTTACCCTCCTCATGACCTCCCGACCCTCCCTCAACCATCCTGGGTAGGGGCTGAGCCTATACGCAGAGCAGCCTGGCAACGATACTCCTGGGGACAAGTTTCTGTGCACCTCAGGGTCTGTGGCGGCCCAGTTCAGAAATGTTGTGTTAATATGACAATAGTTTAGTCCTCCTAATGCCAGTACTTATGAATGACTTAATGGTCAGTTGTGTTTCCTGTTTTACATGAAACACAAGAAAGGTCTGCATCTATCATGAGTATTATCAGCCTTTGGCATGTTTAGTGTGTGTGCTGGGACCTCGCCACAGGCCCCAGCAAGGTGTCCAGCTCCTACTGACTTCTGGTGACCCTGAGACTTGCTGTTGCTGCTGCTGCTACTGCCCCTGACCTCTTACTTAAGTAGGCTTTTGGTTACAGGATCACTTAAGTTGCCTCTTATTAAGTAGGTGATTTTTAAGGCAAATATCTTTAAAAGTGCATGTAAAATAATTAACATATACATATGGCATTATTAACACATGTACACAAAAATGTAATCTGTAACTTCAAAAATATTTCAACAACCTTTTAAACTTTAATTAGGGAAGTCACACTCCTTAAGTAATGCTAAAACACACATCTGTGTTATTCCTGTGCCTTGGCCAGAGGCAGGCTGTCCCTGACCCCGGCAGGAATGTGTCGTGTGGCCTCAACAAGGAAGGCATTGCTGCACACTCCCTGGCAGTCAGTGTTTACACCAGCATGTTATCATGAGTCCTCATCCTGACATGATGCAGCCTTCATACAAGCTAGAGTGACAGCCACAGCAGGTCATTATTGATATGAGTACAACCTTGTCTTGGTTAACATTGTGACCATGCAATTTGAGCTATAATGCACAGCAAACTTATTCACTTTAATATTTGCAAAACTTAAGTCTCACAGAGACTGTGCAAAGGCTTTCCTTACTACTAATTCATTTATTTCTTCATATATATATATATATATATATATATATATATATATATATATATATATATATATATATATATATATATATATATATATATATATATATATATATATATATTAAGTGGATAAAGTGGAGTGTCCCTCATGTGTTTAACCAGTGGTGTGCCCGCCACAGTAAGCAGTACATGGCCCGCTGAGCTGTGGGTTCAGGCTGGGCTGACCTGGGCATGGGTGCATAGCGGCCCAGCAGGTTGCGGTAACCCTTGCCTATCGTGGCCAGCAGAGGTGTGGGGCTCGGCACACCATCCTCGTCCATGCCAAGCCCATCCAGATGGTCTTCAGAGCCGCCCTGATCCAGCACCACAAGAGACGGAGGAAGAGGAACTATCGCACGCACCTCATTTTCGTAGGGTCTGAACACAGTTATGGGACGCATGGACTCTGCCTCCGCCACCACCACACAGCCCCACGTGGTGCCCACGTACACCTCACTCCCACAAACAGCCATGGCTGTCACCTGTCAAGTGATGTTGTCCATTATTTGCTGGGTCATGCTGCTACACATGCTCAGGATTAGCCCACTGACTGGTTTTATTTTATATGACAGCCAATGTATGCAGCAGTAATGATTGGTATTACTAATAAAGTGTTTACTTCTCACCTGGCAGTGTGACGGGGATAGGTGCTCCTCAATGCTGATGGACTGGAGGCTTTCAGAGCACGGCACCAGCTTGGAGCAGTCCAGCCGGTTCACCACCTTCTGCTCCTTGGCGTCCCAGTGGTACACAACACACCCTAACACAACACAATGTTACTCAGACTCATCTCTTTTGCAGTTTCCGTTGTGACACACTCCACATTGTCCCCTATTATTAACCACAACTGTGTAACATTTTTATTATCAGTGCATTCAAAACCTGCTGACTGCGGCTCTATTAGTGAAATATTTTTGCCAAGCCTGGGGTCAGATATGGCAGAAGCTTCATTAGCTGTGTCTGAATGGGACCTCAAACAACTTTCTCTGCAATCATTCGCTCTTACCTGGATAAACATAGGACCAGATGGAGCTTCTGAGGTGAGGAGACACAGTGGAGAGATTCTGTGGGGCGTGGAGAATTAGCACATCGGCAGAGTCACTTGGGGGTGGCGTGGAGGTGGAGGTGAAGTGAGTCACAGCATCTTGGCTCAACACCAAACCATCGTCCCTCAGGCAGAAGACACTCATGGTGCCCTGGCTTCCCCCACACCACAGCGACCTGCAGGGAAGGCACACATATGGTAAGCTAATAGGAGATGCACACACAACAAAAAGCAGAAGACTCTTGAAACAAAAGAAACTCAAGAACAAGCTGGGCCTCAACCTTCAACCAAACTATGACCAAAGACTCAGTGATGGGAATGCAGTCATCTTTACCAGTTGGTGTCGGTCTGGGTGACTGCAAGGCAATGTATTTCCTGCGTGGAGCCGGCCAGCTCAGTCATGACAAAGCTGCCCTCGCCCAGCACCGGGGATGTGGGGGTGACGTCAGAACTACACAAAAACAGGCGGCCGTTGAGGAGGGCCACGGCTACCCGGCCCAGGGCATAGAGGCTGCAGAGGGAGCGCACCGGGGAGGACTGAGGGGCGTCAGGCTCCAGGCAGTAGCTGAACACCCGGCTGTAGTCCACCATGCTGGGGCAGGAAAGGTTAGATTGTATGGCGTCTGCACAGTGTCACCAAGTATTGTTTTTTCCTCATAAGAATCTATATATGATGCTTAAAATACATCTCCTTTGTGTTATCAGTTAATGTGACATGTTTCAGTGTGTATTATTTATCAATAAGGCCGGGTAGATTCTGGGGAGTCTTCACGGTAAAGAATTCACACTCACACATGTAAAGGTACTGATGAAACTTGCAGGAAATGTGTTTTAACCATTATGAATTATTTAACATTCCTAGTAAAAAAAATGCTTCCAAAACAACAGTAAAAAAGTAAGTAGCAAGAAGTAAGTAGTAAAAGTAATAAAAAAAAAAAAAAAATGCTTCCAAAACAACAGTAAAAAAAGTAAGTAGTAAGAAGTAAGTAGTAAAAGTAATAAAAAAAATAAATAAATGCTTCCAAAACAACAGTAAAAAAAAGTAAGTAGTAAGAAGTAAGTAGTAAAAGTAATAAAAAAAATAAATAAATGCTTCCAAAACAACCGTAAAAAAAAGTAAGTAGTAAAAGTAATAAAAAAAAAAATGCTTCCAAAACAACAGTAAAAAAGTAAGTAGCAAGAAGTAAGTAGTAAAAGTAATAAAAAAAAAAAAAATGCTTCCAAAACAACAGTAAAAAAAGTAAGTAGTAAGAAGTAAGTACTAAAAGTAATAAAAAAAAAAAAATGCTTCCAAAACAACAGTAAAAAAGTAAGTAGCAAGAAGTAAGTACTAAAAGTAATAAAAAAAATGCTTCCAAAACAACAGTAATAAAGTAAGTAGCAAAAAGTAAGTAGTAAAAGTAATAAAAAAAAATGCTTCCAAAACAACAGTAATAAAGTAAGTAGCAAAAAGTAAGTACTAAAAGTAATAAAAAAAATGCTTCCAAAACAACAGTAATAAAGTAAGTAGCAAAAAGTAAGTACTAAAAGTAATAAAAAAAATGCTTCCAAAACAACAGTAATAAAGTAAGTAGCAAAAAGTAAGTACTAAAAGTAATAAAAAAAAAAAAATGCTTCCAAAACAACAGTAATAAAGTAAGTAGCAAAAAGTAAGTAGTAAAAGTAATAAAAAAAAATGCTTCCAAAACAACAGTTAAAAAAGTAAGTAGCAAAAAGTAAGTACTAAAAGTAATAAAAAAAATGCTTCCAAAACAACAGTAATAAAGTAAGTAGCAAGAAGTAAGTACTAAAAGTAATAAAAAAAAAAAATGCTTCCAAAACAACAGTAATAAAGTAAGTAGCAAAAAGTAAGTAGTAAAAGGAATAAAAAAAAATGCTTCCAAAACAACAGTTAAAAAAGTAAGTAGCAAAAAGTAAGTACTAAAAGTAATAAAAAAAATGCTTCCAAAACAACAGTAATAAAGTAAGTAGCAAGAAGTAAGTACTAAAAGTAATAAAAAAAAAAAAAATGCTTCCAAAACAACAGTAAAAAAGTAAGTAGCAAAAATTAAGTACTAATAAAAGTAATAAAAAAAAAAATTGCTTCCAAGACAACACACCACCATGAGAGTGACATTTCAAACACCACTGTCTATTCTACACACACCACAACGAGTAACAGTCTCAGAACAGGAGTTGTTTGAGTGTCAGTCAGCAGTAGTCTGTTCTAAAAAAAAAAAAGTAAGGCAAATAAAAATAAATAAATAAAATAAAATAAAAATAAATCAGCAAAGGTATCAAGAACCAGTAGCTACAAAATAAAGGTAACTGATAATGATGGCGATTATGATGATGATGATTGAAATAATGATAATGATGATAGAATACATAAACTGTTTGAGATGTTAGATTTATTTATTTATTTATTTATTTATTTTTTTTTCAGCAAAGGAGGCAGCTCAAAGGCGCACACACACACACACACACACAAAAAAAAAAAAAAATAATAATAATAATAAAAATAAAAATAATGAAAAAAAAAGCCCGCTACTTGCTGCTCCTAAAAAGATTACAAAGTGGGCAAAAAATAGGTCAATTCCGGTAGCTGTGATGTTGATATTAATAATGACAATGGCTAATAACTTTATTGATGATGGTAATGACTGATAATATTACTAACGATATTGACGGCGATTATCTTTTGGATGATACTAATTAGCGACTTACTTGTAGCCGTGAATGTTGCCGGCGTTGTCTCCCAGCCAGACGTGCTCCCCCACACAACACATGGCGGTGATGGTGTCCGGCAGCCCCTCGATGCTGGTGTAGCCCGCCCAGCCCCACTCCCCCGCCCCAACCATGTCCAGCTGCGGGGACGTGCGGCTCACCCAGATGTTCCCAAGCTCACGCATTACCAACTCTCCATCTGGAACGGAACATCATTATAAGGCCGCATCAATGTGTTTCAACTTTTATGATGATGATGATGATAGTGGTGATTTGCATGAAAACTCTCTCTCTCTCTCTCTCTCTCCTCCTTCTTGTTTTTCTCCTCCTCCTTGTTATTCTCTTTCTTGATCTTTTCCTTCTCCTCTTCTTCCTTATTTTTCCTGTTCTTTACTCTTTCCCCTCATCTCCACCATTATCTCATTGCTCTCTTTTCATTGCACCTTCTTTTGACATCTTTCCCTTCTTCTTTTCCTGTTCTTCTTCTTCCTCCTCGTCTCCTCCTCTCTCAGCAACAACTTCAGACTCTTCCCTACTTGCAACAGGTTTGGTTCAGAGTGGTGGTTTGTAAGTTCATTTGTAAGTCTAACATATGAATACAGTATTGTACAGTAGTGTAGCATATATATGTACGTGTGCGTATTCAATAACCAAGAAGTTTACTTTTTCTTCACTTAACTCTTGTGGAAATGGAAGCAGATCAAAGGCTGGAAAATAAATACAAACAATGACTATCCATCCATCCGAAAGTGACCTCTTTTTGGGCCACTCATTTCTACTTTCTTTATAGGAGCAGTGGTTATTGGGCTTTTTTATATTTATTTATTTATTTTTGCCTTGAGCTGCTTCCTGTACTGTAAAAATAAATAAATAAATGTCTCACAACAACACTACAACCACAGAGAAAGGCACTGAGGCTCCGAACACCCTACATCATCTTTAACATCAGCTAGAAAATAAAAACAAACCCAGAACGATGCCCCACACCAGCACTACAGGCAGGGAGAAAGGCAGTGAAAGTTGGAAAGTTTGGTTTAGTCGGCGCAACATCTGTGGTCATATGCCGGAGAGAGACAGGAGGGGGAAGGAATTATAGAAGGGAACAGACCCCAGGAGACGGGACACAACCCCCGATTAATACCTGGTACCCATTCACTGCTGGGTGGACAGGGGCGTAGGGTATTGGAAAAGCCGGCCAAATTTTTCCACTCCGCCTGGGAATTGAACCCGGGCTCTCTTGATTGTGAGCCAAGTGTGCTAACCACTGCATCACGAAGCCCCCTAGAAAGGCAGTGAGGCCCCCCCATTAACCATACCTTCATCTTTAACATAGGCTGGAGGCACTCGTATGGCATCTGTAATATTGAGGGAATGGTCCAGGGAGGCAACATCCAGCAGGTGGGTGAACTCAGGTGCGGAAGCGATGGAGACGATCTGTGAGGCGGAGGGTCGGAAGCGCGGCTGCTGGGACCAACACATCACCATCAGGTCCAGCACATACACCGGGTACTCAGTTTCCTGCCAGAGAGAGGGAGGCACGTCAAGCAGGAGGTTAGAGTGTTAATAAACCTTTGTATTTCCATGTTCCCTGCCCCCCCGAAAAAAGACGTGCATGAATCGGGGGGTTGGGTGATTCATAGGTCTTTGTCTAGCTGTTTTCTGTCAGGGTGAGAGAGGAAGAGGAGGAAGAGCAGGAAGATAAAGAGAAGAAAAAGATGTCAATAGAGAAGGTGCAAGGGAAAGAGAATAATGAGATAATGGTGGAGAAACAGGGAAAGAGGAAAGAGCAGGAAAAGAAGGAGAAGGGAAAGATGTCAAAAGAGAAGGTGCAAGGGAAAGAGAATGATGGGATAATGGCGGAGAAATAAGGAAAGAGGAAAGAGCAGACAGAATAAGGAAGAGGAGAAGGAAAAGACCAAGAAGGAGAAGGCGAAAGACGAGGAGAAAAACAAGGAGAAGAACGAGAAGGAGGAAAGAGAGAAAGAGAAGGATGGTGTTTTCATGCAAGTCATCAATATCATCATCATAAGAGTTGACACTGTGCTGTTACCCTGTGAGTGAGTGCCGGCCGTCCTCCCTCCAACACATGCTCCTTCACATTATCACAGTGTTCGTAGGGCTGATGCGTGGTCAGCAGCTCGTACATGAACATCCCGAAGGAGAAACAGTCCACCTGCGACACAAACACAGAAATCAACAATATAGCGTGCACAAATATTTCAAGGGAGAAACAACCTGCCAGCAACAAAAACAAACACAAAATACATCTTCACTCCTAGGATATCAATTACCAGTGTGATTTTATAGACATTAGCTTTTACACAATGTCCTGATGTTAGTTTTCATCTTGTTGCATTAGTTTTAACCCGGTAGCAGCGGGGACCATGTTTCTTAATGGTCCCTCTAAGCGAGAAAAATGAGAAAAAATCATCACTCACACAAACCATTTCATAATATATATCAAAGCATTTGTGATCAGTTTATGCATCATCTATTTTGGGAGGTTTATATCATGGCACAAATTTGGCCCGTCGCTGCTACACGGTAAAGCCACAAATTTGGCCAGTCGCTGCTACACGGTAAAGCCACAAATCTGGCCCGTCGCTGCTACACGGTAAAGCCACAAATCTGGCCCGTCACTGCTACACGGTAAAGCCACAAATTTGGCCCGTCACTGCTACCGGGTTAACATTGAAGCCACAGGGATGACCACCTTCCAAGTCTAGCTGTTAATCTATCACCTCATCTGAAGTAGTTACTATCCTGCCATCTTTTTACTATTGCTTCTGCACTGTCATATTTTTGTTGTTGTTGTTGTTGTAACTATTAATCAGCCTTTTTTTTGGGGGGAGAGAGAGAGAGAGAGAGAGAGAGAGAGAGAGAGAGAGAGAGAGAGAGAGAGAGAGAGAGAGAGAGAGAGAGAGAGAGAGAGAGAGAGAGAGTTGTAGTAGTTAGTTGTCCTGTCACCTCCCCTAGTTGTAGATTTGGGTCTCTTGTCTTTCTATTTTGTATCCGTTATCTTGTCAATTATTTAGGTTATAGATTTGGTTCTTTCTCATCATTTTCTTGCAGCTTTTGCCAAACAGTTTCTTTTTGTAATGGCTATTGTCCTGTCACTTTTTTATTGTCGACTGTCTTTTTACCTTTATTTCTTTAAGTCCCTGACCGTTTGAGTGAGTGATCTCTTACTTAATACTGAAATCAAGGGTCAGTGTAGCCAGAACAAGCGGGCAACCAGCTACATAATACTGATATCATACAACAGTATAGCAGCCCAGGGTTGGGTCCAAGTACGGGTGATTGTACTTAAGTCCAAGTCCAAGTACCTGGATATTTTTTAAGTACAAATACAAGTACAAGTACAGTCACTTTGCTATGTACTTGAGTCCAAGTCCAAGTACATGTCATTGTACTTAGGTACAAATACTTTTATGTGATAAAAAAGTTCCTGTGAGGTTTGTAAAGCAAGAAAGTTGGTACTTTTCGAATATAGACATTAATGATGCATTGTATTACACTACAATATCATAACACTCAATGTACGTATTTACCCAATAGTATCATCACAAAGTTCACTAGAATATATATACAGTATTGGGTCGGTATTTACGTACGTCGATACTACCGGTACTACCGATCATTACACTAATCGGTATCATTATTACATTTTGAAGAAACATTCGACCAATCGGTATCGGTAGATTGTCGAAGAAAAGCGGTAGATTGAAAAGAGGACGAGACTTTTTTGAAGAAGAGAAAAGGACAACCCGGCAAAAAAACGGACAAGTTTCAACACTGCAAGCAGAAATTCAGTTGGCAGGAAATTCGCCAATTCGCTTAGCCAATCACCGGCCGCTCTGGGCGTCACCGGCCGTTCTGGGCATTCTCCTCAATCAGAGGCAAGCACGACTTAAAGCAGATTCTCGCTTTCCCGCCTAAAGTCCCCCCCGGGTTCTTAGCTGCCCGGCCTAGCTCATACAGCCGCCTAGCCACGCCCGCTCTCAACACAACGTGCTCCCGCCTCATCGCCTAGTGTTTAAGTGGGTGTTTTTGTTTCCACCCACGTAGCAGCAACATTAACGTTTTGTGCTTTAACTTTTTTGATTTTTTTTTTTTTTAAACTTTTTTTACAAAAAGTTTTGAATCAAGTCAGTGAACATAACTTTTGATTAAATACAATGTACTTGTTTGTACTTGAAAGTACTTGGTATTTTTCAAGTACTTTGGGTCTAAGTACAAAAACAAGTACAAGTACAACTGCATTTTTAAACTCCAAGTACAAGCACAACTACATGAATATATGGACTTAAGTCCAAGTCCAAGTCCATGTACTTGGACCCAACCCTGCTATAGCCAGAACAAGTGGGGAACCTCTTACATAATACTTTAATCAAGGGACAGTATAGCCAGAATGAGTGAGTGTCCTTTACCTTCTCCGTGTACTCCTCCTCCCCGTTGTGTCTCATCATCTCGGGGGCCATGAAGCCTTCCGTTCCACCGAAGCCCTTGGTGCCCGTGGGTAGGCTTGACCTGCTGATCCCTGGACACAAAGAAATCATCTCATTAGCAACACAGTCAGATTGTAAACTGCACTCTCATTCCTCTACTGAACTCACTAGTAACACAGCCAGATCTTGAGACACATCACTGCACCCTCTCATTACTCTGCCTAACTCACTAGTAACACAGCCAGATCTTAAGACACATCACTGCACCCTCTCATTACTCTGCCTAACTCACTAGTAACACAGCCAGATCTTAAGGCACATCACTGCACTCTTTCATTACTCTGCCTAACTCACTAGTAACACAGCCAGATCTTAAGACACATCACTGCACTCTTTCATTACTCTGCCTAACTCACTAGTAACACTGCCAGATCTTAAGACACATCACTGCACCCTCTCATTACTCTGCCTAACTCACTAGTAACACTGCCAGATCTTAAGACACATCACTGCACTCTTTCATTACTCTGCCTAACTCACTAGTAACACTGCCAGATCTTAAGACACATCACTGCACCCTCTCATTACTCTGCCTAACTCACTAGTAACACAGCCAGATCTTAAGGCACATCACTGCACCCTCTCATTACTCTGCCTAACTCACTAGTAACACAGCCAGATCTTAAGGCACATCACTGCACCCTCTCATTACTCTGCCTAACTCACTAGTAACACAGCCAGATCTTAAGACACATCACTGCCACATCACTGCACCCTCTCATTACTCTGCAGATCTTAAGACACATCACTGCACCCTCTCATTACTCTGCCACATCACTGCACCTTCTCATTACTCTGCCTAACTCACTAGTAACACTGCCAGATCTTAAGACACATCACTGCACTCTTTCATTACTCTGCCTAACTCACTAGCAACACTGCCAGATCTTAAGACACATCACTGCACTCTTTCATTACTCTGCCTAACTCATTTGTAATACCGCCAGATTACAGACACATCACTGCACATTCTCATTAATTAATCTACTGTACCCTTCAAGGACATTTCGTTGAAGACACAGTGAGTTAATCACTAATACAAAATCAGCACATAAAATGAAAGCAATTCAACAACACTGAACAAGAATACAGAGCTTAGTGGATTAGTGAACCCACTGTGGAGACAACATGACCATCGCCGGCAAAGATGACGCATTAGCATGAGACAAGCGATTACGAAGTATTAGTGTGAAGGCACTGCGCTTTTTCATCAGCATCCTTCAGGTAATTATCAAGAAAGAGTGACGATTGTGAGGACATTCATGCAAGTTAATTTAGTATTGTCTGGTGAAGCTTTTTCTACGTGCTGTTTATACGAGTGAAAAGTTATGTTAAGCAACCATGAAGCATTACTGTTAAGGGATAATTATAAACACATTCATTAAGTACAGTTTACGATGGAGGAGCGACGATAAACCAAACTTTTGTTGTGTTAATATTCATAAGGTGAGAGTTGCACTAATAATTCAATGAGGAGGTTGCTGTGTGCTTCCTTTAAGGGTAGCAAGAGCCCACAAACCATAGTCTGCCAGTCGGACGTCAACCCTGGGGTGTGGCTGGTGGTGGAAGGGCGGCGGCAGCTCCCACACCAGGACATTCTCACTCTTGAGGTCTCGGTAGATTATATGTTGGCCATGAAGGTACTCCAGGGCCTTTGCTACCTGTGGGGGCAGCAAGATTTCAGTGGGAACAAGTAGATTCATGGACACTGAAAGAACTAACCTGATTCTATTCAGCAGTTTCTTAAGTCTAGTAAATATTAACTTTGCCACTAACATTATACCATTGAGAACAGTTATTTTTGTCATCTATGGTCAGGTGTGCTTCAAGGGCAGGCAATTCTAGTAAAAATAATGCTCTAAGGGTGCGGCTACACAGCACGCGGTTTGCCGGGAGGGTAGAGGGTAGCGGGACACCTAGCGGGTCAGAGGTGAGAACAAACACGTTATCTAATACGAGTGGCCATACAGGACGCGGGTAGCGGGTTTCCTCCAAGCTTACCCGCTACCCACGTCCGGTATGGCCATTCCTATTAAATAACGTGTTTGTTCTTGCCGCTGACCCGCTAGGCGTCCCGCTACCCTCCACCCTCCCAGCAACCCGCGAGCAGTGTGGCCGCACCCTTAGAGAGATGACCAAGACAAAGCTGCAGATCAAGACACATGCAGACCAGGATGACCCTCATGAAGTCCCACACAACCAAGACTGACCTGCAGGATAACAGTCTGCAGGGTGGGGAGTGACAGTCTGGCTCCTGACCGCTGGTAATGCTTGAGGCACTGGTCCAAGGCTCCCTGGGGTGCCAGCTCCAGGACCAAGGCCAAGGGGCGGGGACACACTCCTACCAATGGCACGATGTGGGGGTGGCGCAGGGCCAGCAGAATGTTGACCTCCTGCCGGGCTGAACAGTAGGCTTTGCAGGCATACTGCAGGGGGTCCCTCTCCCACTTGCTCTGGGCAGCCTGGAAGGAAGTTTCTGGTGTTTATTTGAAATTTTCCTTCCAAAGACAGCATTACACTGAACTAAGGAATATGAGGCAGATTCAAGTTTAATAGGTTTTTCTCTCTACATTTAAAAGTATATAATGACATTCTGGAGTGGTGTTGAGACATTGCCACGACCACCACCCTGGCACCACACACCTTGAAGGCCACGATGGCACTCTGCCGGGCGTTGGGCCCCGGGTCAACGGGCTGCAGCATCTTGAGGGCCACGTCCATGGGGCCTCCGTTCAGGCGGTTGCGGCAGGAGCCCTGGAAGACAAACCCAAAACCGCCCCGGCCCAGAAGCTTGCCCTGCTTGATGACCTCCGGCCGCACTAGGTAACGATCACCCAGATCCAGGAACACCTGCAGCACACACTCTCTGAGACAAGCTTGGCCACTCCACAAATACATCATCACATGCAAACATAGTACAGTACAGTTTCCTATTTCTGACTCAAATGAACAAATCTCAATCTACTTTATGCATCCTAAAATCCAAAACTTACATCAAAGAGGAGCAAGTGCTTCAAAAATCATTATAAGTACCTGAATGTTCGAGTGAGTGATCTTTTACCTAATACTGAAATCAAGGGTCAGTGTAGCCAGAACAAGTGGGCAACCAGTTACCTAATACTGATAACAAACAACAGTATAGCCAGAACAAGTGGGCAGCCTCTTACATAATACTATAATCAAGGGACAGTATAGCCAGAATGAGTGAGTGTCCTTCACCTCTTCTGTGTACTCCTCCTCCCTGTTGTGTAAGAATGTAATATCTAATAATGTAATACTATGGAACAGACAGAGGCCAGAGCCATCGGTACATACTGTGTCGGGGGCAATCTGGGCCAAGAGTAGGTCAGCGTGGAGAGGACAGGGCACAGAGCGGGCGGTGTAGGCGGCCAGGATGCATTCTTCCACCATGAAGGAGTAGACCACCGGCGTCACCTCCTGGGCCCCAGAACTCTCGCTCTCATTGTTGGCACTGTTGTCTAGGTCTGGCCGACCCTCCGCTGAGGCTTTGCGGCTGGACGGGGCAGGTGAGGCAGCAATGAGAGGCAGCCTTGGCCACTGCCTTGTGCTATACAGAAAATGCTTGGTGCAGCGATAGAAAGCTATGGCCGAGTGCTACATGAAAATGCTAAGAAATACAGAAAGTTTCATGCTAGCTTTCCCTTTTGATATGCTTCCAGTGAATGACATTGTTTAGATGCTTCAGGTTCTTGGGTTTGTTCTGGCATGCATTATATCCATTAACACCATCACTAACTGCAACCTGATTATGTACACTGAACAAAACAAGTTACCAGTAAGACCCAACAGAGTACTATAGAGGGCAAGAGTATTTTTTGGTGTGTGTTCAGAGGAAAATGTGGATCTAGAAATTGCATGACTACAACTATTTCATGCTGTGCTGACCTTGTGAATATCGGTCCTTGAAGGCTAAACAAAACCAACAAAGAACGAAAGATTAACTGAGGTCGTGACATGATAAAACAAATAAAAAAACACATATCATCATATTTTACACATTCAGGAAGACAGGAAGAAAGAAAATAAAGACAGAGGAAGTCTCAAAAACCTATCATGCAATACAACAACAACCAAACAACGACAACAACATGAAATGAGGATGAGAGGCGAGAGCAAGGAGGACACACTCACCTTGACGTAGTGGACTCGGCCCCAACACCGCTGTCCCCGTCTGAGGTGTAGGACTCTCGGGACCCCCAACTGCGCCTTGGAAGCTGGGGCGACATGTTCCCTCCCCCGCCTGCCGCTGCACCTGCCGGGGAGATGCCACCACCGCCACCCCCGGCAGGATTGGTGGTGGAGGAGTTGCGGCCCCCAGGGTGAGAGGACGACACACTACCGAAGGGCATTGTTGCAGGATGGCCCTAGGTGGTAAAGGATCATGTGAGGTGACTTGCATTATTATTTGGGGTATTTTTTAGCCATTTCCTCAAGATTTAGGAGTTAACCCGGTAGCAGCGACGGGCCAAATTTGTGGCTTGACCATGTAGCAACGACGGGCCAAATTTGTGCCATGAAATAAACCCCCCAAAATAGATGATACATAATCTGATCACAAATGCTTTGATATATATTATGAAATGGTTTGTGTGAGGGGTGATTTTTTTAATTTTTCTCACTTGGAGGGACCATTAAGAAACATGATCCCCGCTGCTACTAGGTTAATAAGACCTATCTATGGGACTACACCTCAATATACACCCTTCAAATTACACACACACACACTATAATCAGTCTCTCATTAACCATTTTCTCAAGATTGAATAGTTATGAACACCTATCTCTTGGACTGCACCTCAATATATACCATTCAACTTACACACAAACACACACACACTATACTCAATCTCTCATTAACCATTTCCTCAATATTAAATACACCCTTCAAGTTACACACACACACACACACTATACTCAATCTCTCATTAACCATTTCCTTAATATTAAATAGTTATGAACACCTATCTCTGGGACGGCACCTCAGTTCACACCTTCTGACTTCAGACACACATATTCAGACTCTCATTACTGTCTTGATCCTCCTCCATAAACTGTTTTGTACGGTTTGGGGTTCAACCAAAGGCCAAACTCCACATCTGGTTGTCTTAAGTTCAGTGTAAGAATGACGTTTTTTTAAGTCTGCCTTTTCAAAGCTTATACTGTTCATTCTACCTCTCAAATACCAGTTACATAGCCTCACATAAGCTAACTCTTGACACACTTGCATGCACAGTGGAAAATATCAACTCAATCTCCAAGGGCTGGATTTATCAAACTATTTATGAGCCTTCTTTTTGGTAATTCTTCAGGTAACGCTGTGCACTACAAACGCTCTTGACCTTTACGCAGCTCCCATGGCGATGACTGAACCAACTTCCTGAGTGTTAGTTCTTTCATCGCCGTCAGAGCTGCCTAGACACAAGGAGCGTTTATAGTGGACGGGGTTACCAAAGACTCACCAACAAGAGGTTTCATAAATGGATTGATGAATCTGGCCCTAATGTTCCCAGCACCTGCCCCATGCTCTCATTATGCTTTATGTTACCTGCTGGGACGGAGCCAGACTTCCCAGGAGACTGTTAGTTAGGAGTGAGCGCTCAAGAGAGGAGCTGTGGGATGCAGTCAGGTCCTGGTGGGGTGCCGTGCATGTTAGTCCAGTAAGTTGTGGTAAACAGAGAGTTTTTGAAATAGGCGGAGCATATTGGTCAGAAGCAAAGCAGCAGAAGCATTGATGTGTGGGGTTATATAAGCAAAGTTAAAATACATGTTAGTTAATTCTTATAATGTCTGTACAGAATAAACTTTGAAGCAAGCCTTTGTTAACATTAAATTTCAAGAGCTGACATCATTCTTAAACAGTTTATGCTCCTCTCAGTGAAGCTGCCAATCTTGAACTTAATGAGGCAAGAGAGAAAGCAAGAGCAGCTGATGTACCCGCACCGTGCTTACCCACCACTGCACACCTCTGTACACCCTCACAGGCAGGGAATAGCCACCAGCCTGCCCCTGTGGCCCCCATGACTCACCTGGGAGATCTGTGAGGCTGTCATGGAGCAGTAGAGGGGGTTCATCTCCACGAAGGAGCCCCAGTTGTCAGGAAGGTGGCGGGCCTGGGGGTGGTTGCCCGGCCCCTCATGCTGCCCGTGACACTCCAGACACACCGGACAAGGCACCAGGCGGGTCACTAGGAACTTTCCTTCACTGGTGTGCACAAAGCGTGTGCCCAGGGTAGGATACCTGTAATGACCCAAGACGCCGATAAGACTCCAAATGGTCTTAACCCGGTAGTAGCGACGGGCCAAATTTGTGGCACAAAATAAACCCCCAAAAAAGATGATACATAATCTGATCACAAATGCTTTGATATATATATTATGAAATGGTTTGTGTGAGGGGTGATTTTTTCTCATTTTTCTCACTTAGAGGGACCATTAAGAAACAGGATCCCCACTACTACTGGGTTAAGTCTTTTTTACTTTTTCTTTACCCGTGAGCTGCTTCCTGTACTGTAAAAAAAAATAATAAATAAATAAAATAAATAAAAAATCTGAATTCCCTCTTTCTCATTGACTACATAACCCCACTGACAAGAAAAGCAACTTCCGTAACAGAGTCTCAGGCTGTTTGGCCGAGCAGCGTGCCACCCACCAGTCCTCCAGCAGCGTGTCTATGTGGTCCACGGCCAGGGAGAGCAGCTTGGCCACACACTCCGGCGCCGGGTCCAACACAACGCTCTGGATCCCGTTGGCCAGGATGTCTGAGGCGGGGTTGGAAAGGTTGCTGTCCTGGAAGGGTCTCTTGATCACCACAGCCTCGTTGGGAAGGCAGATTTCCAAGACAGCTGAATTGTTCACCTGTAAAAAAGTTACCAAAGAAACAGTCAGGTCAACAGAACTTTACTAACCCATTAACTGCAGATTTCCTACAAGAAGACATCACCAAGCTACAGGAATGGAACAAAAAGTGGCTGCTACAATTCAATGAAGAAAAATGTTAAGTCATGCACCTTGGGAGGGGATATCCAGCATAGTGCTGTCTCATTCCACATAAGCTGGAGAACCGGATGGGTAGGCATTCCATTTTTGGATATGTGTTGATTGTGTGTTTGGCATGTCTGGTGTCGTGTTTGCTTTGTGAGTACTGTGATTGATAAGGGGATCACTAGTGTTGCAGACTCATGTTTTTAGTTTTGAGTAACGCCTACAGATGTTTTTGACCATCACATCTCAGCAGCGTTGCCAAATTGTCGTACTCTGAACATTGCATTTATCATTTTTAGGCTCGATGACTGCCGCAACCACACAAACAACCATAGAATATTAAAGTTAGCATTAAAACTGTTATTTATTGATGCTTTTTGTGTTTTTTGCTATAGTTATCGGTCAGAAACTGCGACAATGCAATGCAATGAGTATGATACTTTGGCGACGCTGCATCTCAGTCACCCCTGAAGCCTTAAGAGGTTATTACACTGGGCAAATTTTTCGTGGATCTTCAGTCAAACCACGATTTCCGCTGGCATGGTTCTCATATTTCCGTGGTTTTCTGACGTGTCCACGATCTTCCAAAGCTACGGTCGATTTCACCGAAGGACGGCGGTATTACTCACCATCATCATCATCAGCAATAACAAGAAACAAATGAGAACCACGCCAGCGGAAATCGTGGTTTGACTGAAGATCCACGGAAAATTTGCCCAGTGCAATAGCCCCTTTACATCTGGATATCATGCTACTTCACCTCCTTACCTCAACGTCTGACCACATTCCCTCCTGGCGGACAAGGAATCGCATGCTCTTGTAGTCATAGAACAAGTGATTGGTCTGTGTGGAGGCTAGAGAGGAGTTAGGGGAGGGGCCGCCATGTCCGTGGTGCATCTGTGCGTTGTGTGAGAAGCAGGGGATCACCTCCCTCATGCGGAAGAGTGTGGTGTGGGCGTAGTGGAGCTCCATCCCTGTCTGCCAGCACATCCACTCCGCCTGACCCCCCAGCACTGATGACAGCCCTCGGTCATTTAAAACCTGGAAGGGACAAGAAAGCCTGGCATGGAGATTAAGTGTGGTTTATTTTTTTATTTCCACATTATGAATTACCAGCAAAACATTAGAGAAACTGCAATAACACAGTGAAAATATCCGTAATGAACACCAGCAAAACATTAGAGAAACTGCAATAACACAGTGAAAATATCCGTAATGAACACCAGCAAAACATTAGAGAAACTGCAATAACACAGTGAAAATATCCATAATGAACACCAGCAAAACATTAGAGAAACTGCAATAACACAGTGAAAATATCCATAATGAACACCAGCAAAACATTAGAGAAACTGCAATAACACAGTGAAAATATCCATAATGAACACCAGCAAAACATTAGAGAAACTGCAATAACACAGTGAAAATATCCGTAATGAACACCAGCAAAACATTAGAGAAACTGCAATAACACAGTGAAAATATCCATAATGAACACCAGCAAAACATTAGAGAAACTGCAATAACACAGTGAAAATATCCATAATGAACACCAGCAAAACATTAGAGAAACTGCAATAACACAGTGAAAATATCCGTAATGAACACCAGCAAAACATTAAAAAAAACATACTTCTCCATCATTTGTCTTGAATAAACAAAAGCTGAGAACGTGAAGATATAACACGAAAAAACACTTTAATATGTGCCATAACAGAAAAAGTGAGATAAGACAACCTATATTGGAATACAGAAGCAGTGAGTAGCGGGCTTTTTTTTCACATTTGTTTTCTTTTTTTATGCCCTTGAACTGACTTCTCTGCTGTAAAAAAAATAAATAAATAAATAAATAATTAATAACAGACAGCATGAGAGAAATCAGACAAGTTTTCGACGACCTCCATGAAGAATTTTCCTCTATATTCAAACCTTATCAGAAAGTGTATATAGACAGAAGTTTGGTACAGTGGCATTGAAAAGAGAACGAGACACTTATTCAGTAAAGGCAATATAAGGGTGACAGGGACACCAGGAAGGCCAAGGAAGACATGGAGAAAGGTGGTGGAGGAAGACATGAGGAGGCTGAACATTACGAAAGAAATGGCTGTGGACCGGCAACAGTGGAGGAGGCTCATAAGAAATGGCTATGGACCGGCAACAGTGGAGGAGGCTCATATCCCGTCCAACCCCACCATAGGGAATAAATGGACGTTAAACGATGATGATGATGATGATGATGATGATAACTATTTTGGAGGAAGATATGAGGAGGTTGAACGTCACGGAAGAAATGGCTATGGACCGGCAACAGTGGAGGAGGCTCATATCCTGTCCAACCCCACCATAGGGTATAAATGGATGTTAAATGATGATGATGATGATGATGATGAGGGACAGCAACAAGTTAGGCAGTGTGGTCACCTCTCGTGGCATGACAAAGTAGTTTCTGACGATGTCCACCACGGCGTCGTCTGCAAGGATGCGGGTGATGAGGCGCGACCAGAAGCCAGAGGGGAAGTAGGACATGAGGAGGAGGCGGCGGATGGCGGCGTGAGGGGCCGAGCGATGCGTCACCTGGACCTGCGGAGGCTCAGGGCACGGGACTGGACTCCCATCAGCTCCTTCTTTCTTGGGGCTCCCTGAAGGACGGAATGAAGGACACACACTAAGTCATTCCATCCTAAGCCATGACCATGTATCTTATGCTTTCAGAAGGAGGAAATAAGGGACACACAGTAAGTTATTCCATTGTAAGCTATGACCCTGTTTTCAATGTTTTCAGAAGGACAGAATAAAAAAATACAATCCACTCTAAGCCATGACCCTAATCTAATGCTATCTGATGGAAGGGAAGAATACCATGGCAACATATCAAACGCTGAACAACGGAAGTGGCTGAAACTCATGCAATTCTGCCTATGATGTAATTAAATCTACAAAAGGGATAAGCTGATGGGTGTAGGGCCTCACTGTGTAGCCAGAGCTGAGGAAGGGGAGAAACAGGTAAGTAAGATATTTCATGGTTTTAGAATGTAATTTAGAGCATGACTGGAGTTGGGAATGGACAGAGGAGGGTGAGTATAGAGTTGTGAATGGACAGAGGAGGGTGAGTAAAGGGAATGGGAATGGGAATGGGCAAGGAGTGAGTAACTATGGCCTGTGTTAGGGTTATGAATGGACAGAGGGAGTGGGTCAGGAGTTAGTACCTATGGCCTCTGTTAGTGTTATGAATGGACAGAGGGGTGGGTAAGAAGTACTTTTGGTCTCTGTTAGGGTTGTGAGTGGACAGAGGGAATGGGTAAGGAGTGGGTACCTATGACCTCTGTTAGGGTTATGAATGGACAGAGGGATGGGTAAGGAGTACTTTTGGTCTCTGTTAGGGTTGTGAGTGGACAGAGGGAATGGGTAAGGAGTGGGTACCTATGGCCTCAGTGGTAAGCCCATGAGAGGAGAGGGGACGTTGTTTTCGCTCCTCGGTGCTGCTCATGTAGAAGGAGGAGTTGCCGACGATGGTGGACCCGGTGGAGCTGGAAAACTTCTTGTTCCTGATGGCCCAGCCTCTTGACCGCACCGGGATCTGTCGGGGAGAGTGACTGTGCTTAAACATCTACCACTGAACGTCCTTTACCACACAACATGAATCACTTAAAGCATGAGGATTTGTAGCAGGGACCAATTGTGCTTTGCCTTATTCAGTTTAACCCGGTAGCAGTGAGGATCATGCTCTTCATGGTCCCTCTAAGGCCTAAGCGAGAAAAATGAGAAAAAATCACCCCTCACACAAACCATTTCATAATACATATCAAAGTATTTATGATTAGTTTATGCATCATCTATTTTGGGGGTTTATATCATGGCACAAATTTGGCCCATCGCTGCCACACGGTAGAGCCACAAATTTGGCCCGTCGCTGCTACACGGTAAAGCCACAAATTTGGCTCGTCCCTGGTACACGGTAAAGCCACAAATTTGGCTCGTTGCTGCTACACGGTAAAGCCACAAATTTGGCCCATCGCTGCTACCGGGTTAATATCCATACCCCACACAACATGAATCACTTAAAGCACCATGATCTGTAGGAAAGAGATTGACCGTGTTTCATCTTTTGCCATTTATCATCCATCTCTACACATCACCTAAGCATGGGGATCTGCAGAAAGGAGCGACTGTACTTTACCTTCTACAGTTTAACATCCAGCCCCACACAACATGAAGCATCTACATCAACATCCATAGTAACAAAACATGGAGGCTGTGCTATGAATCATTTACATCAATAACGGTGAACATGGGCAAATTTTAGTACCTGTCTTGCGTTAAGTATTGTGTTCATATAAGTGTTGACCCTTTTGACTTGACCCTTACAAATAATTCAAAATCAAGAAGCTGAAAGAGTATATACAGTTTGTTATCTGAAGAGAACAAGCGTCTTTAGGTCGCTATTTTTACATGCTTCTGCGTCTCACATCAACTAACGTATTTCCCGCCATATAACA
This sequence comes from Eriocheir sinensis, assembly GCF_024679095.1. Lineage (NCBI taxonomy): Eukaryota > Metazoa > Arthropoda > Malacostraca > Decapoda > Varunidae > Eriocheir > Eriocheir sinensis. The sequence continues at coordinate 3,792,156 of NC_066561.1, forward strand.
CGCACTTTAAAAAAAAAAAAAAAGATGATTCAAATATCACCCTGCATCTTATACCCCGATGGTTAGGTTTTGGTAGGCCTAGGGATTATTGTTACTGGTACGAAACCAAAACCCAAAACACTTCCGTTTGACACAATAGTTCCCAGATGTCCCCAGAAAGAAATATATTGTAGTATTTTGCAGCGTATAACGCGCACCTTTTTTACTTGGAAAATGTCAAAAAGTTATTCCTGCACGGTGTACGCCAAGGGTACAAATTTTGATTGATTTAAATAATGAATAGTGTGATGCAACAGAAAAGGAAAGTGTGAATAAGTAGAAGAGAGGAAGAGGACATGTGGAACAATAAAACCACACAGGTTGTGAAAAATTAAATGAGCATCACAGACAGAATATGAATTAGTGAGCTGGATATAGATAATTGTCTTGACCAAGAATGAAATTGAACACTCCTAACACCAACCAGGGTCAAGGCTCACAAGGTCCGAATGGGATGGGCCGACGCAGCCATACATTGAACTAATTTCCTATATCACAGATCCACGGCACTTACGGGAAACTCGGAAATGCATTAATTGTCCAAGTAACACACAGGAAATTGGTTTAAATGCACTCAGCTGGAGCGGGTGAGTGCTGAGGCAGGACGATGTGGCGGGCAAGGTGTGGTGAATGATAATCTTCCCCGGGTGGCTTGGCCAGCCATGGACAGTGTATATATCTGCTTATGCTACACTGAGCATTGCCAGTCTATGTACACGTGTACAAAGAAAAAATAATAAAAAACGCGGTGGTGAAGGAGAGACGGTAACCCGCCCGTAACACCGTCTAAGGTATGATCAGGACGAGGGCTGAGTAAGGAAAGCTGGACTTTGTGCCTCAAGTATACCTGTCGTGAGTTATGGTGAAGCTTTGAAGCTTCAACACATCACGTCACTTATCTGGCACGTCAGTCAATACACCAGCCTTGAATCGCTGGTATAAAGATTAATTCTCCCATTTATTGGTTCAACTGTCTCTAATTTAAATAATAATTTTCTTATCTACATAATACCCCAAGTGCAATTACCCACATAGTGCTTAATTTTTCCCTATTGAAAATTAGATTTAACAGGAGGTAATTTTGTACAGAAATTTCCGACACAGGTCATAAGAAGAAGGAGACGCGTCACATGGGAGCTGAGGCGCGGCGTGAACACAAAACACAAAACACATCATCGCCGTGGCCCGCCAGTTACCAGTGTGCCGGGTATCTTGGCGAAGATGGTTAAAGCGGCTACTACACGGGAACCACTTTGGTGGATCAGGGTGCTGCCTGACGTGACTCTGCTCGGCGACCGTGGGGCGGACTTGTGTGGATTAGTCTGGAGGTATTTCTGCCGTGCAGTGGCCCAGCCAGCTGACATTTTCTGTGATACATATTCGAAAGAATGGATATCCGTGGATGACTAAACTGTAAATTGTAAACGCATTTTTGTTTCTCATTGTGAAAATAACTATATCAAAACATATGACTGACAGAAATTAATCAACAGCTATTTCTATTTGAAAGTCAAGATCAAGACCAAGATTGGTCATTGAGCATAGCATCCCTGTGTGATTAGTTCCCTCAGTAGCTTGGCGAAAGTTACTGCCAGCACATTGCCAGGTGAGTGACTCTACCAACCAACCCTTTTGTTTACCATTTCAAAAGTCACAGCTGCTTGAGGGAAGAACACAGTAATTCTTCAACCAACAGTGGAACACTTTGAACAGAGAAGGGCACAAAGCAACATAAGGTATCACAGTCATAACTGTAGGTAAGGTGGCCAAATGTAATACTGAATATACATTAAGCTCAGGGAAAATGTTATTTTTTAATTTTTTCTAAATATATCTTCCCAAATAATAGGTGCGTCTTATACTCCAGTGTGTCTTATATAGCAGGAAATACGGTAATTCCAAAATCTGAAAAGGAGATCAAACGCATTCTCATGAGCGTTTTTCACTTTCACAACAGAGGCCTCGACAGACTACCACCGGTTATAAAAGTACATATGGAAAGGCACAAAACTCATATGAAGGGCTTGTGTGATGTATGTGCTTGGGTGAAGAAACATTTAAGAGTACGGCCCTTACCCTCACGTCCGTCCCCGGCAGGCCACTCCGCAGATGTTCCTCGGAGGGCAGCAGCGAGGGGATGAGCAGCGTGCGGTTGTCCCAGGTGAGCGCCACTTCAAACTTGTTCAGGAGATTCAAGATGTAGGACTTGGCATCCAGCGGGGCACACGTGGAGGACTTGAACACATGCTTGAGGTCGTCCAGCTTCATGATGCCTGGGAGGAGTGGTGGACATGTGTTTAAGGTGACAGATGGAAATGTTAGACAATTGGTATAGTACTGAATTTTATGTATCTTTTTTTCTCTCTCTCAAACTCTCACTCACTTTCAGTTTTCTCTCTTTCTCTCACTACTTTCTCTCTCTCAGTAGTATTTTTCTCTTTCTCTCATTACTTTCTTTCTTTCACTAGTCTCTCTCTCTCTCTCTCTCTCTCTCTCTCTCTCTCTCTCTCTCTCTCTCTCTCTCTCTCTCTCTCTCTCTCTCTCTCTCTCTCTCTCTCTCTCTCTCTCTCTCTCTCTCTCTCTCTCTCTCTCTCTCTCTCTCTCTCTCTCTCTCTCTCTCTCTCTCTCTCTCTCTCTCTCTCTCTCTCTCTCTCTCTCTCTCTCTCTCTCACAACTCTCTTTCACTACTTTCTCTCTTTCTCTTTCTCTTACTACTCTCTCTCTTTTCCATCACTACTTTCACCATACACTTTCTCTCTCCCTCTATCTCTCTCCGTTCCGCCCCTCTTACCGTTGCGGGCGAAGGGGTTGATCTCCCTGATGGTGACCACGTGGGCCAGCATGTCACACAGCCACTGGGGGTCCAAAAAGTACAGGTCCTTCAGGGTGGCATCCTCGTAATGCAGCATCACACCTGTGCCGGAAGGAGGGAGTCTAGCTTAACTCTAACATAACAAACAGCTTTTCATCAGATTTTGTTCATTGTGGTCGATAGCTTGCACTAACTGAGACCTGTTTTTAACTCTACATAACAAACATAACAGCTTTTCATCAGATTTTGTTCATTGTGGTCGATAGCTTGCACTAACTGAGACCTGTTTTTAACTCTACGTAACAAACATAACAGCTTTTCATCAGATTTGTTCACTGTGGTTGATAGCTTGCATTAACTGAGACCTGTTTTTAACTCTACATAACAGCTTTTCATCAGATTTTGTTCATTGTGGTTGATAGCTTGCACTAACTGAGACCTGTTTTTAACTCTACATAACAAACAGCTTTTCATCAGATTTTGTTCATTGTGGTTGATAGCTTGCACTAACTGAGACCTGTTTTTAACTCTAACATAACAAACATAACAGCTTTTCATCAGATTTTGTTCATTGTGGTCGATAGCTTGCATTAACCGAGACCTGTTTTTAACTCTACATAACAAACATAACAGCTTTTCATCAGATTTGTTCATTGTGTTTGATAGCTTGCATTAACCGAGACCTGTTTTTAACTCTACATAACAAACATAACAGCTTTTCATCAGATTTGTTCATTGTGGTTGATAGCTTGCATTAACTGAGACCTGTATGCCCCCAATAAATTTTTTTTCCTTTTACGGTAAAGGAGGCAGATCAATGGCACAATAAAAGCTTGCATCTGATTCATTTACGAGTGGCGCTCACTTGATTCAGGTGAGTAAAGCCACACCAAACACACACCAGAATACCAAAATGAGGAGCCTGTTATCAATGGATTCGTCCTTGGTGTCAGTCTGCATTGTAATGAATGTGCAACGATACTTATTTGAGTGTGTGTGCAAGTCCTCCAGACGGTCACCAGCACCACTCACCATTCTCGTGCAGGAAGGTGGTGCCCTGGTTGAGCTCCGCCACATCCCTGAAGGGTCGGTGGCCCCGGCTGGACATCTCCTGCGTCACCAACGTCTGGTACTTGTCAGCCATCAGTACTGGGTCGCGGCCTTGAACCCTCCGCTCCAGGGCCAGCACCCCCACCACGTCCTCCAGTGCCAGGTAGGAGGCCGGGATTCTCTGCTCCAGAAGCCGCTCTTTGCTCCCTGTCAGGTGTCGGAAGGTACGTTACACCCCACACCATGGACATTTATTTATTTATTTTTACACCTAAGGAAGCAGCTCAAGGGCAACAAAAAGAAAATGTAGAAAAAAAGCCCACTAATCGCTGCTCCTACAAGAGAAAGAAGTGAAGAATGGCCAAAAGAGAGGCCATTTTGGGGTGGAGAGTGTCTTGTTCTAGATAGTTGGGTGTTGAAAAGTGCATGAAAATTACAGGCCAATTTTGGGTGAAGAGGTGTCTTGTTCTTGAGAGTTGGGTGTTGAAAAGTGCATGAAAATTACAGGCCAATTTTGGGTGAAGAGGTGTCTTGTTCTAGAGAGTTGGGTGTTGAAAAGTCCATGAAAATTACAGGCCAATTTCGGGGTGGAGAGGTGTCTTGTTCTAGATAGTCGGGTGTTGAAAAGTCCATGAAAATTACAGGCCAATTTCAGGTGGAGAGGTGTCTTGTTCTAGAGAGTCGGGTGTTGAAATGGGGCGGGAAAATCACAAACTCTTCACACGCTATCATATTCTAATCATCACAGTCTCACCATATTTTGCCCGACACATGTTTTTCTCTCACTCAGGTGTTGAAGGACTCATCACACTCATCATCCTAGACTCATCACATCCTGGGCATCACACTTTTCTCTCTCTCAGGTGTTGAAGGAAACATCACACTCATCATCCTAGACTCATCACATCCTGGGCACCACACTTTTCTCTCTCTCAGGTGTTGAAGGACACATCACACTCATCATCCTAGACTCATCACATCCTGGGCATCACACTTTTCTCTCTCTCTTAGGTGTTGAAGGATACATCACACTCACCATCCTAGACTCATCACATCCTGGGCATCACACTTTTCTCTCAGGTGTTGAAAAGTGCAAGCCAATCACCACAAACTCATCACACTTCATCTTATTTTAATCCTCACACTCTCCTTTACAAATTTTTAGCCGTGAATGGAAAAGTTTGGAAAGTTTCATTTAGTCGGCGCAACATCTGTGGTCGTATGCCGGGAGAGACAGAAGGGGAAGGAATTATAGGAGAAGGGAACAGATCACAGGAGACGGGACACAACCCCCGATTAATACCTGGTACCCATTCACTACTGGGTGGACAGGGGCGTAGGGTATCGGAAAAGCCGCCCAAACTTTTCCACTCTGCCCGGGAATCGAACCCAGGCTCTCTCGGTTGTGAGCCAAGTGTGCTAACCACTGCACCACGAAGTCCCCCAGCCGTGAATGGAATAAGTCTGTACTGTAACATGCAAGTCATACATCTTTATTTCCCACACACACTTTATTTCACTCGCTAGACTCACCTGGTGTCTTGAGGCTGAACACAGTGTCGTAGATCAAGTTGCACAGCAGCTTGACGTTGTGTCTTGTTTTGCAGCTCACCTGTACGGAAGATCACAAAATACCACCAAATAAAACATAAGTTGTTGCCTCATATGTACCAACAGAAGTAAAGTATTTTGTCCACCGAGAACATCACAGCATCATGACAGTAGTGCAACATGACCCTCCCTGTCCCCTTACCTCTATCGTGTCCAAGACCCTCGGAAGGCCCAGCTTGTCGGCATCTATCACATTGATGAACTTGTCCCTGATGATCTGCTGCAGGTCTTCACTCCAGGAGGGCGGGAACTTCTCCTTCACCAGGTCGTAGTGAGTGCCCACGATTAGGACGGGAGAGTTGGGGGCTCGTGCCTGTGTGCCGAGGAAGAGGACGATGGTAAAGGCATGTCAGTGATGGGAGTTGGAACCTTACTGCTTTAAGATAACACTATTTTACTTGTCTGGATTAGGGCAAACATCCAGACAAATGCAACACCCCATTTCCTAGTAATAACAAATACAAACAGTGGAAGTGAGCCTTATATGAGGTGCATCCAGTCATGACAGAATGCAGAGAGGATTGAAAGCATGTATGAGATTTTATATAAGTGTTACAGCAAAAGTAGATGATTTAATTGTGGTTGAATGGGTTGAACGGGAAGGAATAACCCTTACGTAATTACACATTATATAACACAGGACTTGACCACTCCACATGATCAACTCACCTGGATGTTGACGAGCCACTGGAGGATCTCGGCCACTCCACGCTCTCCGTCGCTGATCTTCCACACCACCAGGTACAGGGAGCGCTTGGACAGGAAGTACTGGTGGGTGGCGTAGTACTCCTTCTGGCCCCCAAAGTCCCAGGTCCTAGGAAGAGGCGAGGAAGGATAATCAGAAACAGAAAAAAATGAGGAAAGGAGTATGAGAAAGAAAAGGGATATACACTCAGAATACTACACTTCCCAACATTGACTTCCATCTGCCATTTCTCCGCCCAATCATATAGTCTGTCAAGCTCATCCTGGAAAAATCTAGCGTCCCTGTCTGAGTCTGCAATACATGAGTGATGCTGCAGACCCTCAACAGCACTACAAACCACTGTCATGGCTGCAAAGAATAATGGGAGGAGGAGTCTTACCCATTTATTGCATTGTAGTTATCATTATTATTATCATTATAAGGACGAAACAGGTAGAGAGGGAGGACTGTAGACATGATAACCTACCTGTTCACCAACCCCCAAACACCTGAGATGCCACAAAGAGGAAAATGAGAGTGAAGTGATGAGAGAGGAGGAGGAGGACAAGAGAATATGAATAGAAGTATGTATAAAATATGTATAGAAATGGAGGGAGAGAAGGGTAGGGTAGTTGTGGCTCACTTGACGGGAATCACAAGAAGCATTATCCTCCCAACTCAGCCATGCATCAGTGATATGAAAGTGAAATGTAGTGGACTTTTTTTTTAGCGGGCTTTTTTTTTTCATTGTTTTTGTTTTGTTTTATGCCCTTGAACTGTCTCCTCTGCTGTAAAAAAAAAAAAAAAAACAAAAAAAAAAAGAAGCAATCACGAATATATGCAGTGGAAGTGAGCTGTATAGGAGATGCATGTGGTTAGGACAGGCTGGGGGGGGGTGAATGTAAGTGTGTGTGAGGGGCTTGGTATTGGAGTTACCGTGAAGGGAGTGGACTGTGGAGTGGCTGAATGGGTTAACCGTGGGGCTATGAGAACTTTATAAGAGGTGCATGTGGTCTGGACAGGCTGCGGGGGGAATGAAACTGCATGTGAGGGGCTTGATATGGGTGTTTCCGTGAAGGGAGTGGACTGTGGAGTGGCTGAATGGGTTAACCGTGGGGCTATGAGAACTTTATAAGAGGTGCATGTGGTCTGGACAGGCTGCGGGGGGAATGAAACTGCATGTGAGGGGCTTGATATGGGTGTTACCGTGAAGGGAGTGGACTGTGGAGTGGCTGAATGGGTTAAGCGTGGGGCTCTGAGATAGTTTGGACATGTGGTGAGGATGAATGAGGATGACTTTGTGAAGAGGGTATACAAGGGCAGGATTGAGGGGGAGGTTAGCAGGGGGAAATCACGAATGAAATGGGTCAGTACAGAAGACATGTATTGTAGAGAGAGAGTTGGTAGGTGAGGGACTGAATGGATTGAGAGGGAATGATGCAACAGAGAAAGCTTGACATCCTTCTACCCTCACCACCCCATTGAAGGAAGTATAGTGAAGCAACAGGGCATCAGAGGTATAGACATAGATAGATATAGATAGCGTACACATATAGATATAGATAGATATAAACAGAGGTATAGATAAAGATATAGATAGAGTTATAGATATAGATAGGATAGATTTACATAGGCTCAATAGATACTGCTTCTATATACACTACTGCAGAAGGTACAAGATGGTCTTCCACACACCTGAAAACCACCGGGCCATAATTGCTGTGACCCCGAATTTTCTTCTCAAATATCCAGTCGCCGATGTCCACCCCGACCGTGGACATGCTGGTGCCACGGGAGGTGCGTGTGTTGATGTTCTTGTTGCCCATCCTCTTGGCCCAGTGCTGAGGTAAAGATTTAACTATGTACCGATACTAGAACACAATGGCAGGTATTACAAGACACTTTGCTATATCACATCAGCTATTTCTAAAGGTCAAAGAGGGGAATCGGGTTCTAATGAGTGTTTCTTTAGGTTCACGGTACAGAGGAAGGGTCAGACTACCACCAGGGCCATAAAACTACTCCTGGAAATGCCCACAACTCCTACGAAAGCCTTGTCAAATATGTGTTCAAAGAGGGGATCAATCGGGTTCTAATGAGTGTTTCTTTAGGTTCACGGTACAGAGGAAGGGTCAGACTACCGCCAGGGTCATAAAACTACTCCTGGAAATGCCCACAACTCCTACGAAAGCCTTGTCAAATATGTGTTCAAAGAGGGGATCAATCGGGTTCTAATGAGTGTTTCTTTAGGTTCACGGTACAGAGGAAGGGTCACACTACCGCCAGGGTCATAAAACTACTCCTGGAAATGCCCACAACTCCTACGAAAGCCTTGTCAAATATGTGTTCAAAGAGGGGATCAATCGGGTTCTAATGAGTGTTTCTTTAGGTTCACGGTACAGAGGAAGGGTCACACTACCACCAGGGCCATAAAACTACCCCTGGAAATGCCCACAACTCCTATGAAAGCCTTGTCAAATATGTGTTCTTGGGCCGCGAAATGTCTCATAATACAACCCAATATCACTACTATTAAATCCTGTATTCTCAGAACCTTTCGACTCACAGCAAATGTTTACAAATGATGAAAAGGAGATTAGATGGGTTCTCATGAGGGTTTTTGTCATGGTCAAGGTGGAGAAGCTTTATATAAACTACCACTATAGTGAAACCTAATTGTCAAGTCCGTTTTGGTGTTGGCTCCCACGGGTCCATTTCTCCCCTCTGCTCTGCCACACAGTCCCAACACCTATTTTTTCCTCTCATATGATACCTATAGCTTACATATGAGAGGAAGAGATAGGTGTTGGGACTGTGTGGCAGAGCAGAGGGGAGGAAAGGACCAGCGGGAGCCTACGCCAGACTAGCCTCGACATATTTGAAAGACTATAGGCTCATGAAACTACCCATGGAAATACCCACAATTTCTATGAAAGTCTTATCAAATGGTGTGTAAGCCCTGAAATGAGTGAGAAAATGGGCCTGTGTCTCTTTATATCAAGTCCTTTCTCTGTTGTCAGGCTCAGAGTCACACTAAAGATGTAATTTTACTTTAGTGTTCAGGAAATCAAAACATCATTTCAGTCAGTCATCTGATTGAGTCTTTCACAGAATACTTAACCGTGTAGCAGCAACGGGCCAAATTTGTGCCATGATTTTAACCCCCAAAATAGATGACACATAAAGTGATCACAAATGCCTTGATATATATTATGAAATGGTTTGTGTGAGGGGTGACTTTTTCTCATTTTTCTCGCTTGGAGGGGCCATTAAGAATCATGATCCCCGCTGCTACCGGGTTAAAATGATATTTTTTTTCTGCCACATCGCTCTTCCTCCTCACCTCCACTGGCTTCTTCCTGTAGGAGCCGGTCCCTTCCTGCCGCAGCTGCTCCAGGAGAGACGTCTTCCCAATGCCTTGAACGCCCACGATCATCAGCTTCATCCTTGCGTAGGGCCGGGCATCCTCTAATATACTCTGGGGGCGTAAACAGCAAATTTATGTGTAAATAAAAATTACAGTCTCCCTTTGCATAAACAATAGCCAGCTGCACAGGATAATGGTTCTTTTACTGTTATGTGGCAGTAACTAACCTTTAGGTAGCCAATGACATCCATGGTTTTGTATTTTTTGCTTTCAATCATGGACTTGAGGGGCTCCTGCAGGGAACAGCCTCTGGTGTTGAGGTTCCAGAGGCGGGAGAGGAGACCCATCTCAGGCGGGAGCTCTGTGATGTCCTCGTTGCCGGAGATGTTCAGGACCTGCCAACACATCACCGTCACCACCCTCATCACCATCACCACTCATCATCATCCTCATTACTCTATCTATTACACTCTCTCCCAATTGAAGCAAAAGTTTGGACATTTAACCCAGTAGCGGCGACGGGTCAAATTTGTGGCTTTACCGTGTAGCAGCGACGGGCCAAATTTGTGCCATGATATCAACCCCCCAAAATAGATGATACATAATCTGATCATAAAAGCTTTGATATACATTATGAAATGGTTTGTGTGAGGGGTGATTTTTTCTCATTTTTCTCACTCGGAAGGACCATTAAGAAACAAGATCCCCGCTGCTACTGGGTTAATGAAGTATAAATGACAGATTAGTGAATAAAAAGATCACACAAGTAACCATTCACCACTGGGCCAGAAAACACTACCCCTATGCACCTACAGGGTCTTGATGGCTGGGAATGATAGAGAATAGGAAGATCTACTCAACACCCTTAGACTGACACTGCTACCCTAAACAGCTAGAGATCATTAGGTATTTTTCTCTCCGGAACCTTGACTATGGACTGACCGAGAGGTTGGTCAACTCGTGGAGGGTGGTGGGCAGGTCCCTGAGTTGGTTGTTGCTCACGTCCAGCATTGAGAGGTTGGGGAAGAGCAGCCAGGACTTTCGGGGAGTGTTGGTGCGGACGGGACTCGCCTGAAACATGACAACTTAATACCTGTTTTTCCCCTGGATGAATAACAGGGACGTTTCTGCCAAAATATCTCTTACTGAACACCTAAAGAGACTTGTAAATATAGTTTGATATGTGCAACGTAATATTTTGTTCACTTAAAATAAAAATCACCCACCTATCAATTTCATCCAACACTTCAGTATGGATGAATTTGAGTTCATCCATACTGACTCACTCACTCTTATTTTTCCTTCACCAACTTGAACTTCATATCATAAATTTACATCAATCGGAGAATAATACAACATTAAAAACATCCTCAAAGCTTTGCGTGCACACAGCCAGGGACCAAATTACTGCCACTCAGAACCACTCACTTCATTTTCATCAACTTCAGTCACCAGCGAGAAGTCGTTCTCATCCAGATAGAGGGTGAGACGGGTGAGCTTGTTGTCAGCCAGGATGAGGGTGCGCAAGGACTCCAGGCGCATGTGGCGGCGGTGGATGCAACTGCCGGGGGTCGGGGAGCTGCCCATCGGGGAGTTTGTTCCCCCCCGGGCCCGGGCAACACTCAAGTTCTGGCCATACTTGCGGCCTCCTGCGTATATGTAAAATGGAGGGAAGGAAAAGGATGGGTGTTTATTGGATCTAGCTACTTGAAAAACAAGGGGGGGGAGGAAGAATTGTCTTTTGTAGTAACCAGTGAGTACAATTCCGTTCAAATGCAAACATTACTCTAAAACACACTCAAGATTATCATGATAGAAATGAGTATAGACTTTTTTCTTCACAGTAAAGTTAAAGCAAAGAATGTTTTGTGTAGTCAAAGTATCTACTTCTTCCCGTCATGGGTGGCACGATCTCAGTACCTGGACACAAGAACTTGTTGCTCTTGTTGAGCTCCGCCAGGGCGTAGCAGGAGGACACTGTGGACTCAAGGCTCTCCAGGGACTCACTGCGGGACACAGTGGGCCAGGCTCGGATTCGGTTGTGAGAGAGGTCCAGCTGCTTCAGACCCACAGGGTAACAGCTTGCTGCACCCATCTCTGTCAGCCTGATCATTACAGTCTTGTTAATCACTAAACAGGGCATTACTCTCCCTGAAGTTTTATGATACATTTATGCATTAAAAAAGATTCCCACTTGTAATATCAGTACAGCACTAGCTACTTGCCTCTACACTTTCAATAAATTTAATACTAACTTATTTCCCAGCTCACAGCCTCCTTACCTGTTGTAGCTCAGGTTGAGGCGGTTGAGGGAGAGGGCAAGGCAGGCCAGGCCGTTGGGAACAGACATGAAGGAGTTGTGGGACAGGTTAAGAGACTGTAGGTTGGACAGAGTCTCCTCCTGCGTCTCCCTCACCCCCACCAGCGACTCCTGGATCTCCACGGTGCTGGACCAGAGGCTGTGGTGCTTCAGCTCACGGCGCCGGCAGCAGGTCACCACGTTGCCATGCTTCCCCAGGGACAGCACTCCCCTGAGGGTGGACGGTTCAGACTTTTAGTGAAATGAACATCAGTGCAGAAGGTTGGTGTGAGGTCTTTGGTATTGTTGGTTTTCTTTGTAAGTCCCCCATGCAAAAAATAGCCAACACCAAGCTCATACTCTTTGTTAACTTTTGATATTTTAACCCGGCAGCAGCGACGGGCCAAATTTGTGGCTTTACCGTGTAGCAGCGACGGGCCAAATTTATGCCATGATATAAACCCAAAAAATAGATGATACATAAACTGATCACAAATGCTTTGATATATATTATGAAATGGTTTGTGTGAGTGATGATTTTTTCTCATTTTTCTCGCTCAGAAGGACCATTAAGAAACATGATCCCCGCTGCTACCAGGTTAAATTCCCACACATAGAAGAGAACCAACACCAAGCTCATCCCCACTCATGAACAGAGGGAAGCATGAAATCTCTTGAAGCAAAAGATCACCTGGGGTCTGGGGTCTTGCGGCGAGCTGGAGACTCTTCTGTGAGGTCGTCTGGGAGGCTGAGGTGAAGGTCATTCAAGGAGGACACACTGTCTTCGTCGCTGACTTCACTCATGGCGTCAGAACCCATGCCTGGGGAGTTATACCACAACCATTATCCAGATACCCTTTTACCTAATTTGAGAGGCACGGAACTTCATATTTAACCCCTTGACTGCAGATTTCCTACAGTCAGACCTCACCAAACTACAGAAATGGAACAAAAAGTGGCTGCTACAATTCAATGAAGAAAAATGTATAGTCCTGTCCCTTGGGAGGAGATATCCAGCATACCAATACCACATGGGAAACACTTCACTATCCACGACAGAGGCAGAGAAAGACCTGGGGCTATGTGTTATCAGGCTACTGGTGAAAGCCAAATCCGTTCCAATCGTAGCGGACGGGTTAAGGAAAAGAACTTAGAAATTACAGAAAAATTACATGATGGTTCAACAAAAGCAAATTATACACCAGCGTTTCCAGATACTCCTGTACAATGACATCCCTTGTCTTAGTGAGCTCTGATTTAGGGGTCTTAGTGAGCTCTGATCTCCGTCCAAGGGCACAATGCATTCAAGCTAGAAATCGAGCTAATAGGGTACTGGGATTTATTTCAAGGAGCGTAAGCAACAGAAGCCCCGAAGTCTTCCTCAAACTATATTTAGCATTAGTTAGACCTCATCTTGACTATGCGGTTCAGTTCTGGTCACCCTACTATAGAATGGATATCAAAATGTTAGAATCGGTGCAGAGGAGGATGACTAAGATGATTCAGGGGTTGAGAAACTTGCCATACGAGGAAAGACTCAAACAGTTAAACTTGCATTCTCTAGAAAGGCGAAGGGTGCGTGGAGACATGATCGAGGTTTATAAATGGATGAAGGGCTTTAATAAGGGAGACATTCATAAGGTTTTGTTGGTAAGAGAACCGGGTAGGACACGAAGTAACGGGTTTAAACTGGATAAATTCAGATTCAACAGGGACATAGGCAAAAATTGGTTTACTAACAGGGTGGTGGATGAGTGGAATAGGCTTAGCAGTCATGTGGTGAGTGCCAATACAATTGTCACATTCAAAAATAGACTAGATAAATTCATGGACAGCGATAATAGGTGGGGTTAGATACACGGGAGCTTAGGGTCAAAGGAGCTGCCTCGTACAGGCCTACCGGCCTCTTGCAGACTCCTGCGTTCTTATGTTCTTATGTTCTTATGTTCTCTTCTCTTCTCTTCTCGCTGCTCCTCTTGGCATTTCTCTTTCCCATCTCTCCTTTATCCCCCATGTTTTATACCCTCTTTCTCCTCTTCCCTCTTCTTCAGCCTCTTTATTATCTCTTGGCTTCGTTCTTTACCCTCTCTCCTTATCCACTGTCTCATACCCTCTTTCTCCTCTTCCCTCTTCTTGACTCTCTTTATCATCTCTTTTAGCTTCTCCATTTGCCTCCTCACCCCTTTCTCCTTACCCCTCATGTCTTATACCCATTTCTCCTCTTCCCTCTTCTTAACCCTCTTTACCATATCCTCTTTTGGCTTCCCTCTTAACCCTCAATTCTCTCCTTCCCTTGAATTTATGACGAGGACTAACATATCGTAAAAGAATATATAAGAAACCACCCAACATTGAACACAGGCACGGGTCAGATATTTCCGTTCACAACCCAGCAACCCACCAGAGTCATGCCCATGCCCCTCAGGCCGGACAGGGAGGTCGTGCAGCAGGTTGAGGGACACGTTGAGCTCCCGGAGTTTGGGCGCCGTCCATATCTTGTAGGGGAGCGAGGACAGCTTGTTGTTGGACACGTCGAGGAGCTGCAGGGCCGGCAGGGTGAAGATTCCGTCCGGCAGGTGGTCCAGTCGGTTGTCCTGCGGTGAAGCACAAAGAACGCAGACACTATAGCAATGACCTTGTTAGAAATACACCACATTTTATTTTATTATATATATTTTTTTTTTTACAGGGAAAGGAGCAGCTCAAGGGCAACAAAAAAAAAAGTGCAGAGAAAAAAAGCCCAACAAACTCTGTAACAATCTTCCTTCATCTGTATTTCCTCCTGCCTACGACTTGAACTCTTTCAAGAGGAGGGTATCAGGACACCTCTCCTCCCGAAATTGACTTCTCTTTCGGCCACTCCTCTAATCTTTTTAGGGGCAGTAAGAAGCGGGCTTTTTTTTTCATTATTGTTTTTCTTTTTTTTAAGCCCTTGAGCTGTCTCCTTTGCTGTAAAAAAAAAAAAAAAAAAAAAAAAAAAAAAAAATCGCTGCTTCCCCCAAAAGATAAAAGCAATGAGTGGGCAAAAGAGAGGTCAGTTTCAGGTGGAGAGGTGCCTTGATACACTCTCCTCTTGGATTAACCTTTTATTTTTACATCAAGGGAAGCACCTCAAGGGCAACAAACACAGGAAACAAACAAGCCCAGAACTGCCAACAACTTAAAATCGTTAATTACTGACAACTTCTTTGCAATAGTTATGGTTCAAAAACAGGAATATACAAATATCTGAGTACGATAGTCTGGTAACTCTGCTCCTCACCTGTATGTGGACCTCCTCCAGGACAGACAGCGGCCCCTGGAACAAATCCTTCTTCGAGCCTTTCCTGGGGAGGGTCACCGTGCCGTCAACAAACTGGCCGATGGAGGGAGGAAGCTTCTCGATTTTGTTCTGGGCTGCGTTGAGGGTCTGGAATGATTGGAATTGGAGATTAGAGTTAATATGTGAGACAGAGCAAGTCCTCCACTCTGTTTATTGATCTTTTTGCTTCACCACATTCCCATTACCCTCCTTCCTCTTCTCTCTCATTGCTTTATTTCACTTTAATGTTCTTTCTCAGTGTCTAAACAGGAAGCCTATAACATCCACACTCCTCCCTCTCTACCAGTTTCACCTCTAAAAATAATAATAATGATGATGATGATGATGATGATAATAATAATAATAATAATAATAATAATAATAATAATAATAATAATAATAATAATAATAATAATAATAATAATAATAATAATAATAATAATAATAATAATAATAATAATAATGTCTTTATCTCTAAATTTTGCTTTGTTGTATTTAAGAGGCTGACAAAAAATGTATAATATCGAAAAGCACGACCACAATAAATGATGCTTCATATTGTACAAAGAGCAAAATGTCTCACAGGTATCATACACGTAAGGAAATATGGAGGAACATATTTTAAGTCCTATAAACACATGTTGCGTCAATCATCACATCATAATGAGCACAGAACAATGAAGCCTCAGTGCACATCACTCCCCCCGCACCTTGAGGCTCGGCAGCTGGAAGATCATGTCCGGCAGCTCGGTGAGGGCATTGTTGGAGATGTCGAGGCGGGTGATGGCGTAGAGGGCGATGACCTGGTTACGGGGACTCAGCCGCAGCTTGGGGTTGAGGTTCACTGAGGCGTCCACCAACCACTGGTCCTGCAGACACACACAAGCACACACACACACAAATAGTATTACTTAAATTCTTTTAGCTCCACTAAGAGAATAACATAAATAAGGTAGAACATGGATATAGTATATATTACAAAATTCTACATACAATAAGAACGTATATCTGACTTTTTAGTACATGCAAAACAGTGAAGATACTCCTCTATATGGTTACATATGTCATAGGAAACTCAACCTTTAAAATAGAAAGAATACTCGTACCATTATTAAGTAAGAATTTTATAAACTTCATTCATGGCCTAACTCACCTTGATGTAGGAGAGGCAGCGCTGCCCATGCCAGTTGATCATGACGGGTGTGGAGGGCGCCAGGGAGGAGTACACGCCCCCGGCATTGCTGACATTGAGGGAGCTGAACTGCTGGCTCGGCTTGATGTCCAGCGCTCGTTTGTTGACCTTGAACTCAGGGTCCGGGTGAGCCTGCAGGGGACCAGAAAATTGTATAAATTGTTATGGGAAAAGCAGTTATGTCCACCTCACGACAATCTGTACCACATCAACCTGTCTCTTACTTTCTGTGAATATTTCTCAACATCAAGGTGAGTAAACTCTATAAAACTGAGTTGATCAAAATGTAAAGATGTCTGTTTCAAGAGGAAGGACAGTGTATTTTAGGACATAAACATTAATGGAGAAATATTCCCTCTTCCGTCTGTAAAATGTAAAGATGTCTGTTTCAAGAGGAAGGACAGTGTATTTTAGGACATAAACATTAATGGAGAAATATTCCCTCTTCTGTCTGTAAAATGTAAAGATGTCTGTTTCAAGAGGAAGGACAGTGTATTTTAGGACATAAACATTAATGGAGAAACTGATTATTCCTTTTAATGAGAATATTCTTCGGGCCTGGTCTTCCCCTTGCACAGATAACGATGTTGCAGTGTCAGAGAATGTATATCTGACCTTCAGGGCGAGAAGCTTGGAGACGATGACTTCATCCTTGGCGTGAGCAGCGATGAAGAGCGCCTTGCACTCGTCGTCCCGGGCGTGGCTCTTCAGCAGCAGGTCCAGCATGCCCAAGTCTCTGTTGCGGCAGGCCTCCACGAGAGCAGTTGACCCTGGGGATGGATTTGATATAATCATTTACACGAATGCTGAAGAAATAAAACAAGATATCAAAATGTACTAGTTCCAAGAAGTTGTGGACATTAACCCCTTGACTGTGGATTTCCTACAAGACATCACCAAGCTACAAGATTGGAACAAAAAGTGGCTGCTACAATTCAATGAAGAAAAATGTAAAGTCATGCACCTTGGGAGGGGATATCCAGCATACCAATACCACATGGGAAACACTCCACTATCCACAGGCAGAGAAAGACCTGGGAGTATATGTTACCAGGCTACCAGTGAAAGCCAAATCTGTGCCAATTGCAGCGGACGGGTTAATTGCTAGATGAAGAAGACTCACCTGTGAAAATGTACTCGTCCTCTGCCAGCCTGGCCATCTCATCGTCAGGCAGGTACACCCGCAGGTTGGGGTTTGCTCCCGCCATGAGGAGCATTGACACGATGATGTGGTGCTTGTTCTTGACAGCAATGTGGAGTGCCGTCTCTGTGGGCAGACAACAGTGACTTCATGAACAGGAAAAATTATCATATAAGAAATGGAAGCTAAACCCAGATATCTTTGGGTCAGTTCCTAGTTCAGGGTACATCAGGTTTGATTATAGCTACACAGCATGGCATATCCTAATCAGAATCAAGGCATTTAGAGTCACTGCGTCCCTTACCAGTGTTGCTGTTACAATACATGTCAATATCAAGAGGGGAAAGCATGTTGTCCTTGTGGGAGTTGTCCGTCTTCACCAGGTTCAGCTTGGACATGAGCGCCTGGATGCCCCCGGAGATGCGGTGTTTGGTGGGGCTCGTCACCTCCTCCGTCTTCTCCACTGAATCTGTGTTGGCGTTGAGGCTGCTCTTGGTGTTCTCTCGGCTACTGGACTTGGAGTCGTTGCTGCTGGTCTCCTGGTCCTTCAAATTTGCCTCCTCAATTTCTTCTTTGGTCTGCAAGGAAAACACTTGAATATTCAGCATCCTGTATGCCATCACCTATACTTCAAAAGCTTAGAATTTAATTTTGTCTATAAGAAGAACAAGACCAAAAACAATAAAATATAAAACAGGCTCTAACATTACCCTGCACTGAATTTAAACCTCTATCTGTTTAGGATTTCAGAATTTAAGTTTCCTGTGCTCAACCCAAATTACACTGCTGTCAGCATATGACTTAGATCTCTCAAGGTTCCCCGGTTTCTCTGACCCATGAAGGCTAAGGGTGTCTGGTGTCTGCCTACCTTCACTCTGTGCCCCTGGACGCGGTGCTTCAGTAACAGGTCCACCAGCTTCTGGTTGCCCACGTAACAGGCTAGGTAGAGTGCACTCTGGCCGGTCACATCCTTCATGTTGATGTCAAAGGCCATGTCATACTCAAACTGCCCTGTCTTGTCCCTGAAAGGGGCAAAGAAGAACAGGTAAGAAATGTAGAATTAAGAACAATGAAGTTATTACACAAGGTTTTGAGACATGGCTGGATGCATTCCTTTTACCAGTCTTAATAAATGGTGCAGGGTGACTAACCAGTACTTATGGAGAGCCTCTTCTGGGTAGGGGAACTTGAGCAGCAGGTCAAGCACAGACACATGGCTGTTGATGATGCACGCGTGGAGGGGCAGCCAGCGCTCCACGGTGGACACACACGCCAGGCACGGGAACTTCTGCAGCATGGAAGAACACATTTGAGTGCACCTTACATTATAACACACAGACACATTATTGCAACAAGTTAATACAGGATAATTATTGCATTCTGAGTGTAGGCATATAATAAAAACAGACTGATTGATGTTTGCCTTGATCTTGTAATAGCATATGGATAAAACAAGTCAATACAAAACATTTAAATTGTAGAAAAATAACTAAAGCAAGTCTAATTTTTCGTCTTGGTTCCATAAATCACACTCAGGCATCAATAACTGAACTAGAACCCCTCAACTACGGCTGAGGAGGAGGAGGAGCATCAGCAGGAGTCACCTTGAGCAGCATCTCCGCAATGTCTCGCCGGCCGTAGTAACAAGCAATGTAGAGCGGCGAGTACTTGGTGACGGGGTGGATCCTGCCGTCAGCCCCGTGGTCCAGGAGGAGGCGCACCATCTCCCTCTGACCCTCCTCACACGCCCTGTCAATGGATTAGGTTGGTATTCACAGATCCTTTTTAGTCTCCTGGTGCTACTTCCACATGTATCCTTAGTTGTATAATCACACTCTGTACTGCCTGGGGGTTGAGATGGCATGCTCCTCCCTTCTTTGTTGTTTACTTGCAACAATAAACTATAAATCAATCAATCAATCAATCCATTCATTACATCAACTATTTCCAAAGCCCAAAAAGTAGATCAATCCAGTTCTCATGAGTGTTTTTTTAGGTTAACAGTACAGAACAAGAGTCATAAAACTACCCCTGGAAATGCTCGAAACTCCTATGAAAGCGTTATTAAGTATGTGTGCTTAGATGGTGAAATGAAATAGGTAGTCAGTGGTATTAATGTGTTTTTGTATGTGTGTGTTATTTACAGGACCAAGTTGTTATTTTACGGTAAAGGAGGCAGTTCAATGTGAAAAAAATGTCTGGTGTCAATGCCGTCAGTCCTGAGCAATCGTCATCTTCGTAAACAAACCGCTTAAGTCATTATTTTCTACTTTACAGGAAATCAGAAAAGAACCGTCATTATCTCATTTGTCTTAAGATTTAGGCAGAAATGAAAAGGCCAATTCTATAACACTCAAACCCTGAA